>NW_017671072.1:8078-65937 GCF_001879085.1 Nicotiana attenuata | reverse complement strand
TACCCCCCCCCCCCCCCCACCCCACCACACACACACAACAAACACACACATTCCTCTTCCCTTCTTTCTCTTTTTGTTAAATGTCGTGTTCGAGTTCGCTTGCGTGCATTTTAATTATTTCACCAATACTTACTATTTCCCGATTCCTATCAATAGAGGTATCGAGTATCTCTGTTTAGCAAAGCTTGGATAGATTAAAAAAAAAAAAGAATCACCTAATATTGTTTCGTCTCAGCTAAAATTTGAACACACTCTCTTTCTCTTGTACTGGTTCTTTTTCCTTGGATTTTCCTTTAAATTTTCCTACGACATGATTTCACATTTTATTCAATATATTTTGCAAAATCTTTACAATTGGATATTTATCAACTTTTTTGCCTAATACCACTATACGGATTTTATTTGAGAAAAAAAATATGCCCTCTAAAGTTGTTGAGTGTTTTTCAACACCTAATACAAAACTCTCTATTTCTAATAAATGATTCAAGATTTGTGAATCTTTAAATTGGATAAAAATATAAGAAGAAAGATCCCAATTTAAATTGAATCCTTTCTCTACAGATCTTGTATTTCACGTGGAGACAATTTTTTTAATGTGCAAGAATTTCAAAACTAAAGATTAATTTCAAAGGCCATTAATTGCATGGTGCAGATACATAAAATAGGGAGACCAAAGGTAACCTTCAATCAAGTGGCAAAAATAAAAATAAAAAAGTAGAAGGAAGAATATGATAAAATTAAAGCCAAGGTCAAGTTTGAAGGCCATATTTATAGACTGTTAGTTATAACTTATTAAGTTTACTGAATTTTCAACTTGACTTATATTTTGGTATAATTGACTATGCTCTACCTTCTCCGCATGAATAATGGTGCCTAATCATTCATCATTTCACTACTCCAATTAAAGTGATGTTTGGACTTGTAATAGGAAGAAATTTTGTGAACATGTCAATATGGTTAGAGGCGGATCAGGATTTAAAGTTTCTGATTTCAGAATTCTAGTCATTTTAAGTTATTAAGTTCTAAATTAATAATTTATGTATATTAAATAAACTTTTTAAGATAAAAATAAAGTTCAGATCAAAATTATTGAATTCGACAGAACCTCTACTTTGTATCTTTGGGTTCGCCCGTGAATATGACTCTTTATTATTAATCTTCATAAAAGAAACCTTTCTCACAAGTCACAACTATAATTTTTTCAATATTTGACATCATTATCGTTTGTCCATTCATGATACTATTGATCTTAGTCAAGTATATGACACTTTTGATTATCACAAGTGTGTATATGTATTCTCAATGTTGTAAAAATAGCACGCGCTAGCCAGTTTCAGACCGATCATTAAAAAATAGCCAGCGTTTGCAAAGTCATTGAAAAATAGCCACTATTTTGCTACAACACGAAGAGTTCCAGCATAATATACTTGAGACTGGTGCACATGTGTATGAACTTCCAGCATAATATACTAGAGATTGGAGCACATGTGTATGAACTTCCAGCATATTATGTTGGACCAGTATATTATACTGGAACTTCAGTATATTATGCTGGAAGTCCAGTATATTATACCGGAACTCCAGTATATTATACTAGAAGTCCAGTATATTATACCGGAACTCCAATATATTATGCTGGAATATTTTTGGATTTTGAACAGTGTTTTTGTTTAGATTTATCTTTACATGAAAAGTGGCTAAATTTCGATTGCTTTGAAACTGTGGCTATTTTTCGATTACCACTTGTAAATCTTGGCTATTTTTGAATTTCACCCCTCAATGTTATTGAAGTTTGATGATAGTGGGTCAACCTTCTATACTTAAGATAGCCGTCAAAATGGGCTTGATCGATGAGGCTAGTCCAACCAAGTCCACTATTTCGGTAGGATGAGGCTAAGGATTTTGTAGTCAATTTAAACTTTGAAGTTTATAGGCTTGGCTGAAGTTAGTCCGAGGGCTCGATCGAAACTTGGCTGGGGCCAGCCTATAATATTGACATCTTATCTTATAAAGAAAGTATATTTTTATAATTTTCACTTACTCACACATCATCATATGTAGAAAATATCAACAAAACTTTTGTAGTTTAGGTTCGAATTCAGAATGATAAAAATTGTTACAATTTACAATTTTTTTTAAAAAAAGGATGAAGTAGTCCACGGCTCACTTAGGGCTAAGTTGGACTGGCAATTTTAAGACACTTTTCAAAGCAAGATCGAGTCCTAGCCCATCAAATTGCATGACTCGTTAAGTCTGAAATAGCTAGGCTAGCCCATTTTAACCGCTCTAAATATCTCTGTGTCCAAACATAAAAGTTAACCTTGGGGGTTAGGGAGGGGTGGTTTCAGTCAAGATGAGTGAGCTCAATCTTGCTAATCCAAAGAAGTAATAGTCAAAAAAGGTGTAAAATTCCCAATTAATAGGATTAGTGGAGTATTTTGTATTAGGTGGGTTGACCAAGCATGTGATAATAAGGACTGACAGACACATACAATTTACAGATACAAAGGCAATAGTAAAATCTACTTGTCTCCCTTGACTTCCCACGCGTCTATATAGGTAGGTCCCACCATCTCTTCACCTGCTATTCCTTCTTGCCCAATTCCTCCCCTACCCCCCCCCCCCCCAACCCCACCAATCCATTCTGATTCTCTCTCTACTATATATATGTGTGTTTTACGACCTCCTTTCTTAACTGATAATTGAATTCTTCACCTATTCTTCTTTTGAACCAGTAGAGAGAGAAAGTGATTTAGGGAGAGAGAGAGCTGTTTGGTGAAGTGTTGATTTTCATTTGTTGCAATACACACACACACTATGAAACAGAGTCCTATGTCTTCTAGCAATCACACCTCTAATGTAAGCTCTCTCTCTCTTTTTGTTTTTGTTGCTAATATCATAAGCTATTAATTCACTTCAATTTCGTTTCATTTTTGTTGAATTTAACTGAATTTCTAGTTCTATTGACTGGAAAATTGTTTCAGTTTAGCTCAATTGCTGATTAAATATAGAAAGTAGTTGATCATTTGTGGCCAATTAGTTCGTAATTGTGTCTAGTGTGGACTTGAAATTCTTTTTGGATCAGTTTTGCAGTTTAATTTCACTTGTGTAAATTTTTTTTATATATGTTTTTTAGGAAATAGGCTGTTTGATTATAATGCCTTTGAGTCGGCTAATGATCTGGTGAATTAGTAATCACACTTGAATATTTTGAAGTCAATGGCATATAAAACTGATTTCTAGTTGTCTCTTTTGAGTGAATTAGATTTTTTTTTATGACGGTGGCGTCTAGCAAGCTTGCGTGCCTCTCGACTATTTCACCACGTACCCTTACCTCACACCAGCACATGTACCGGGTGACTTTGCCTACCTAGGCTTAAGCAGATGCGAAGAAATGACCTGACACCTCATGGTTTTCCTCCTACTTCATTGACCACTACGCTGCATCGTTGAGTGCTTTTTTTTCCTTTCTTTTATTTGGTGGGAGGGGGATGATTGAATCTTTTTTTCCTTAAGTTTGAATGGCTTTTCTTAAATTTGAATGGGTAATTTAGGCATTTTCAAGCAATTTTAGTTGTTGCATCAAGCATTTGGATGATCAATTGAACTTTTGGCTTCTCCTAATTTTGGCTACTAAAGAATTGAGTACTGTTATTAAATGCATTCTAGAAAATTTCTGGTGAAAGTATTAGAGACCAAAATGCCTGCCTATGCCATTTTTTACTTCAAAAGAACCTAAATGTTTTTACTATCAACTTAGGGAAATACAATATCCACATTGATTGCATACGGATTTTCAAAGGGGTTTTTAGTAGTAATGGGAACCTATCCATCACTTTGGGTTGAATGCACTGGTATCAGAGGCAAACTATAGTAACCCTGTAGTTTCATCCGCCAGTCGTTTCTCATTGTCCCAATGGCATTTTTTCGCGCCTTGTGCTTACTTTTTAGTTTGTTGAACCACTTTAATCTCCTTAAAGATTTAGCTTGTTGAGCCCCAAAAGAAAAAACCTCTTTAGTATAGGTGTCGACCCTAAAACTTGGGGTACATGTGCAAAAGAGTGTTAGAGATGTATATTATTTTTTATTAGAGTTCTTAAATGGTTTGTGATGGTCGTGTGCAACTCCATTTACTACATATCCTTAATGTCTGTGGTTCTCTAAACATCCTGCAATACCTATGGCCACTTCTAAATAGGGAAATGCTAGCGTTTTACCACTGGAGAATGGCTTCAGTGATTCACTCTCTCTGTTGAATTCTGAGAAGGCTGTAGAAGAACTTAGACAACAGCCTCTTCTTCACGGGATTGATGATCATCTGATTGAGTTTGCCGAGGCTTTGAGAAGTATGATATGTTGTTACAATGATTAATTATTTGGCAATGTTTGGAAATTGCTACACTCTATGATACAGATACTTTACTCTTCAATTTATTAGCCGTTGCAAAAGCACTAAGACAAGCTGCCGAAGGAAAGGCTTCTGCACAAGCTGAAGCTGCTGAGTGGAAGCGTAAATATGAACTCGAGAGGTCACGTATTCTGCACTTGGAGAGAAAAGGTACTGTCCCAAAGAGGCTTTTATGTTTACTATTTAGTGACTGTTTGCAGCAGTTGCCTACAGCTGAAATATATTTATGATTTGTGCACTGGTTCCATGTCTACTTAGTTTCGGTCGTCTCAGGTGGCCATACCTATCCTTCTTGAGTTAAGATCCATTTGTAATTGTTACCACATTTTGATGCCATTTCTCCACTATCTGGTTTATTTTCTAACAAACTCTGTTCCTCTTGTCCCTCTAATTGAGGTATGGCCAGCAATGGTTATCTTTAATAGCAAACAAGCCATAGATTATATTCTATACTCCACTTTCAGAAATAAGATAAGCGGCATCATGAGGTATATAGCTTTTTTTTTTTTAGTAGCAAAAACATAAATGAGGTATATAGTATCACATGTTTCAATTTGTAGGAATAATGATTCCTCAATAGTTTGTTAAGGAGTTGTGTGTGCACTCCAACTTTTACAACCACAGTCTACTTTATTTATTTGATTAGTTTAACGTCAAAATTTGCCCCTATCCTCTCTGCCTCACGTTTTCTTGTTCTTGTACTTTTTGCCTCCTGATTTATCCAATCTCCTTTTTTTACTAGTCTATGTATTTTCATGACTTGTACGTTAAATTACATGAGTTGAGCAAATTTATGTATATCTTTTTCCAAAAACTTTTGAAGTATGTATATGTTCGTGTATGTATAACAGAGAGATAGAAAGCCCAAGCTAAAAGATAGACAAAATTGTCTTAGTTTGTACAAAATATCATGAATGCAATGAAGACAGACAAAATCTTCCTAGTTCTAGGATCACCGATTACTGAATGCTTGCTTAGACGTTCTAGCCGGATGGGTTGGGAGTGACACTCGGAGAGACATAGAGAATCAAAAGAGAGATGAGTTGGAGAATAGAAGGGTAATTAGGTCATGTAACTAGTCACAACATTGAAGCAAAGTGTGGTGGCAGATAGTTGGAGCACAACAATCAGTCCTGTCTATACGGTCAGAAAAAATGTGGAAAACTGTTCGGTTAAAGTACATTCCTCATTTTATCGTTCCTGAAGTACTAGACACTTGTTATCAAATCATAAAGTTTTTAACAAAAAGCTTTCTTTTTGGTAAAGTAACTTGGCTTACTCTGCAGTATCATCAGAGGAGTGTTTGATAAAGGAAGGACGAGTTGTACCCTTGACAAACCAAACTGTACTATCAGATGGTGCTCCAGAGCAATCTGAAAGGTGTTGTGGAGAGAACGGGATTTGCTCTCATGAGGTTCTTCGTGATGGAGAACGTGATCGTGATGCCAGTGCCTTTCCAAACAAGATGATCAGAAAGGTAGATGCCTGTAAACTTATGCTGTTTCCACTGCAACAGTCTTTGTTGATCACTTTTGTGTGCTGTGCATTAGAAAGCGTGAAATATAATGTGTTGGCTTGTTTTTACTGAGTTTCAGATGTATATTCATTTTGTAAATGATTTAGTTATTGGATTTTATATGTGCCATCCAGTTGTAACTGGATAGACTCATACTTTTTTGTTAATTATAGAACTTACCTTTACTTTATCCCAAAAAGAAAAAGAAAGTTACTGTACAATTTAGTTGTCCAAGCACTGTGAAAATGCCTGCTATATTCGTCAGCTTAGCTATATTGCTACTGTGAGGCTGTTATCATTGCAAGATATTTTAATGTCTTTAACCTGTTGTACTTTAATTAGTTATCCATCTCAATATTGAATGCGGAATGACCTTCAGCAAGTTATTAATATACTGGTACAAAGACAAGATCTTTCTTCCTGTATGCTATTTCTTATCTTGTAGTGCTTTTATGATTTGTTCTTAAAATAATGCCTATGAATAATTCGTGTAACGAAACAGGCGTCATTCAAGTTGTCATGGTGTTGCAAAGGTGAAAAAAGTGATCAGAAAAAACATGATGTTGTCTCTTTTGAAAAGGGAAACATAACAACCGCAGAGCGCAGCAGTAAACAGGTCTGCCCATTTTTTGGCCTTCAAGCTCCTCTCTTCTCAGTCTGACCTTTTCAGACACGTCTAACTTTACAGTTCTCTTGTGTTGTTTGCCCATGATAATAGAACTTCAAAAGAATACCACTTAGGCTTCTTTTCCTGTTGCTTTAAAATTTAATTTCCGCTAAACAGACTTATCAATATAGGGAAAAACTTCATCTGAACAGAGAATCATTTTTTCTGTCTTTTCCAGATTTCTTTGAAGTGGGAATCTCCCCCACAAACGGTGCTTATATTGACAAAGCCAAATTCAACTGCTGTTAGGATGCTTTGTTCAGAAATGGTCAGGTTGGATATAAGAGTATAGACATGCTTTTTTTTTCTGCTTCAGTTCTTTTTGAGAAAACTGTGCTAGAACTCAATGGTAATGCATGTCTTTTGCTTTACTTTGTAAGGTTCCTCCTTAGAGCTGGTCAAATGATTTCTTAATTGCTTCGATTTTAATTTTACAACGCAGATATGTTCAAATCATAATTAGATAAACTGATCTTTAACAGCTTAAGTTTTCAAATGAAGGTAGTTACATTAGTTAACATGATAACAGCTGCCGGGTTTGAGTTCCTTCAAAAATTCATCACCTGCCATCCCAATAGTTTACATGCTGTGTGCCACACAAAAAAACAAACAATAATTGCCGTCCTCTCTCGGGTAACTTATGCCTTTAAATCAGGTGACACTATGCCATTTAACAATAAACATGTAGGTTTAGCTTCTTCTGCTGATATTCTTGTGGCTCGTTGAGCTTTCTTTTCTGGAAAGTCCTAAAGTAGTATCCTGATTTCATTCAATCAATCAATCCAGTACGAATCTTAAACTAGTTAGGGTTGGTTATATGAATCCTCTACCTCCATTGCACGTTACTTGGACTTATTTCATTCCAATACTAGTTCTTTCCTGACTTTAGACAAAGCTGTCAAAGTGATATCCTCATTTTTAAAAATAATACTCTTTTCCAGATTTTACTGTCCTTTTTTCTCGAAAGATGATTTTACTCCTTCCTTGGCAAGGCTGATTTTGTGTAGCTTAGTAGTTGACTCAGAGTAGTCCCGGCAAAATTGCAATTTTAAGAGGCGACCTACTTTCCTAAATACACATCCCCCATGGGAAGGGTTTCGCTTATTTTTGTGCCAAGCATGGTGTTAGGGAACAAAGCGAATGAAAAAGAAGAAATCTTTCCTTTTATATGGGAAAGCCTTGAGGCATATCTTAATGGTTTTAGATTAGTTTTTCTTGCATTATTTATAATTCTACAAGCTGCTTCTATGTTTCAGGATATTTGTAATAGATCAGGTTCTGAGTCAAGGATAATTTGGTAATTTTTCTTTGGCAGTAAGTCTGTTACAAATTTAAGTAATATATCTTTAGGAAAGTCAGAGAGCATTTTTTTAATTATATATGGGAATCTTTTTATCTTAAACATCAAGGTCCTGAACTGCTAATGATTTAGTAGAAATCCTATAGGGTGTAATGGTTTCAATAACAAAAGTAGAAATCCCAGTAGAGAAGGACTGTATGCAGCACATAAATCACCTGTCTATTCTTTCAGTCAAATGGTGGAGAATTATCATTTGTATTGAAACTTTTGTTGCTTTATGCAACATTATTTTTTACTCAGTGCTTAATGCAACCTTATGAAAGGAGCTTAACGAATTCTAGGTGGATTTCCTAGAACTTCTCTTCTTGTTCTCTCCTAAATCCTAATTACAGTTGATGTTTTTTTTTTGGGGGGGTCAAACTGATTTTTTTTATTTAACCAAGTATAAACAATATATGTATAACTAAATCTTTTGGACTAGAGAGTTAGATCTTAAAACAAAAACTATAAAACTGCACAAATTTGCCATCACTCAGGCTATCAGCAATTATAGTTTAGCACCTTCTAGGAAGGCTATAAACTAGAACCTCTTCTTTTAGTAGCAACATTATGGCATTACACTGAAAACTGTTTAGCCTATCAGACCTCAAAAGCATAGTGTTTATTTCTTTTCTCACTTCATTATGCTTCAAATCATTATCCGTCCTTTGCCTATGCTACAACCATCTCAAGTCCCAAGTACTCTTTCACTGTTTTTTAGCCACAAGCCTTTCCACTGCCCAATAGTAGGTTAGAGACCCCATCTCTTGCCATAGCTTCTTTATCTTCTGCATATATCAGGACATCTGTAGGATGGTTTGTCTTCCTGAGATCCCTTTACATGTTTTATTTCAAACCATGAGACTCGGTGTTGGAAATATATGGTCATTCTCAGAAAACTTTATCTGGAAAATATCAGCCATTGAGGAATCTCTGAAGTCTCTAGGTCATGACGGACGTCGGCCAAAGGTGTTATCTCCTTTGCTAAACAATTTTAGCTTTGCTATACCTTTCTCACTTTTTAGTGCTCTTATTTTCCTTTCCTGACCTTAGCAACATAGATAATGTTCGAAATAAGGAAAAGACCCACGAGGTTTCAACTATTGGTTTGACTTTTGGACATTTTACGCATTGCATTCCTTCCTGTGTCATCTTCATTATTTAAATTACCTGGCAATTAAAAGCAAACCTCAATTGGCTAGTACTTGCACTCTGAAAGCTGAAAAAGAACATTATGTATTGACTATGTACACTTGCATATTCAGAGTATGTCCAACTGATGTTGGATGGAGGGAGCACGTTAACGTAGTCACAGGGGACAATGCGTTGACCTGACTTTCTGCTAGTTTAAGTCTTAAGAACCCCTAGAATAGTTTCTTGAACTGGTCAAACTTATCATATTCTGTTTAGGGGTCAGCTTACTCTTCCTGCTACTGCATTTATATCTTTGTTTCTTGTGTCCTACATTTTTTCCTATTGTCACCTTAGAACACTGATGTCTTGTACTTATCTTCCTTTATGAGCATATTTTCAGTAACAAATTGGTGACAATTTCTTAAAATGCTCATGGGAATTGTCTCAATCAATCAACTATGAGTCAAGTTGGGTCAGAATCATCTGTATCTATTCCATTCGGATCCATTTCGCTTCAATACTAAATAACAAATTGCATTGTCTAATATCAGATTTTTTCCAGTGTTTAGCCGAATCTGTGTAAGCAGCTCATCTACAGAGCAATCTCAATTCAGCGTATATATTTAGTATCTCTTTGTGTTATGTATCCTTACATTCATATTCTCTTTGGTCCTGGTTGGTTAAAAGTGATTGTGCGTTCCTTTTGATTTCTTTTTTCAATCATTTAATCACTTGCTGTGTTTGAATTTATTAGATGCTTTATCTATGTCTTCTCTTCTCCAGATGGCTAAAAGAGCAGAAAAGCTTAAATATTTTCGTTGAACCACGGGTGCGAACTGAACTTCTAACAGAGTCATCATATTACCAGTTTGTACAAACTTGGGAAAATGGTGAGTGGTAAAACTTTTTCACTTCTACAAAGTAAGCTGAAAAGAAAAATATTTCTTCGATCATCACTTTAACTTCTTTCATATGGACATATCTCCGATTCTTGGTTCATTAGATTTTGACCTCAGTTTAAGCGCTAATTGTTTGGATGACTTTGCGTAAGGAAATTTTTGCTGATAATCTGATATCTTTTCGATAAGCAGTGCAGCACGTGTGTCCATTTTATTGGGTTTTTTTAATCTTATTGTACTACTGTGCAATGTTATGTTTGTTCTCCAGCAGAATGAGAAGCAACCATTTTCTAGTAAACCTCTTATGCTTGTATTTGAAAGTATGCGAGCTTTATCTGCATTGACAAGTGAAGTTTGACACGTCATGTTAATATAACGTCTCCATATAAATAAGGACCAAGTTTAATGTTGAAAAGATGGGACATCATTTGTCATTACCAAGAAATTTAAATGTTGCATTTTGAGAGATATGCTTCAACCTGCATAACTGCTCTGCTGTTTCTTGTACTGGTTGATCACATATCATATCTAGTTTGTAGTGAGCCAGGGATAGTCAAATTATAATTTTATCTTATCCTAGCTCAAATTGGTATCCATTGATGGTGTCAAACAACCAATTGGTATGACCAGTATTTGAGGAAGAATGCTACAGCTGCTGTGTCTTACTTTGTAAGTGTTTGATTAAATGTTCTGCCTTGTATTATGATAGGACCTTGATACAAATGATCCTAAAGTAGGAATTAACCCTGCTTTTTAGATATATATCAGCAATTTAGAGAATTTGTCTTTTCATTGCCCCCCTTGAAGCAACTTGAGTACAAACGAGCACATGTAATCTCCATACTTGTTGTAGATTAAAAACTTAAAAATGTAAAGATGTTCTTTTCCTTATCTGTTATCAGTATGAACAATGTTAAAGCTAAAGCAACTTCTTGTTTGTCACAGACAATGAAGTTCTGCGTCTCCACACAAAAGTTGATGTTGTTGTAACTCTGGGTGGGGATGGAACCGTCCTTTGGGTATGTATGTTAATTTTGTCTTTTGGACTAGAAGTTTGTGGTTCATGTGGTCTGATCAATGCTTCATATGTACACATTTATTAATTGCAACATGTTTCATATTGCAGGCAGCGAAGATGTTCAAAGGGCCAGTTCCTCCTATTGTTCCATTTTCTTTAGGCTCTCTTGGCTTCATGACTCCTTTTTGTATCCTTATCTTCCTTTAGAAACCTTCTTTTTCATACATGTGGTGTATACCATCTCTATTTTATTGAAATTCAGTGAAAAGGTATAATTTGGCCACTATAATTACTTCATTGCATGGCAATTGAAAGAAATAAAACAGAACACCTTCTATCAATATAGATCGGACTATAAAATATATAACACATAATATGGTAGCTTTGCATTGGTATAATTATTGCTTTTCTCTGGTTACCTTTAACATTTCCAGATAGTGAGCATTACAAGGAATATCTGGATTCAATTCTTCGTGGTCCAATAAGCATCACACTAAGGCATCGTCTCCAGTGCCACGTGATAAGAGATGCAGCTAAAAGTGATCTGGAGACTGAAGAGCCCATACTTGTTCTCAACGAAGTCACAATTGACCGTGGAATTTCATCGTTTTTGTCAAATCTGGAGTGCTATTGCGATAATTCTTTTGTTACCTGCGTACAAGGGGATGGTTTGATTTTATCGACAACATCTGGAAGCACTGCATATTCTCTTGCAGCTGGAGGGTCAATGGTCCATCCTCAGGTACATCCTATCGTAGTCATCACTTGTTGCTTTGTGTTCTTCCTGAACTTGCAGACATAGCTATTTGAGTAATGCAAAATTATGCGTTATGATTGTGGGTTGAATTTTTGAAGCTCTTGAATGAGCACAAAGCCTTTTCCAAAACATAGTTAGCCGTAAATCTGTCTATTTATTAGTTTTTAAGAGTTGCCCGGATTACTATAAACCAGAAGACTAAGCGGCAAAAGTTACATATTTAACCTTTTCTAGTGTCTTCCTTTTGAAGAGGAGCCTTGGCGTAAAGTTGTTGTCATGTGACTAGGAGGTCACGGGTTCGAGCCGTGGAAACAGCCTCTTGCAGAAATGCAGGGTAAGGTTGCGTACAACGGACCCTTGTGGTCCGGTCCTTCCCGGAAACCGCGCATAGTGGGAGCTTAGTGCACCGGGTTGCCCTTTTTAGTGTCCTCCTTTTAGAATTCCACATAAAATTTGCATTCAAAAGTGAGTTAACTTACCTCAATGTGCAACTTTCCTTATTGGATCACCCATAAGGGCAAGTGTCAAGTGTTTTCATAAAATTATGGAGTAATGATTCATCCAAAAGAATATTTTTAAATAAAAATTCATTCAATGCACGATCGTATGCGGTTTACTCGAAGAGGACAAAATATGGGCGGTAACTGATGGAGTACTTCCCTTACAATGTTAGAGTTGATTCTACTTTTTCTTGATGTTTCTTTTAGTAATCTATTTGTAATTTCATAGCCTCTGTTTGCTCTATTCTGTTTCCAGTAATCAACTTTTAAGCAATTCAAATACTCTTTAATATGGTGAGATGCATCTCATTGAAAGATACTGGATGTGCCTCCAATCTTCATTTAAAATAGAAGTTTTTCACATGAAAGTTGGAAGATGTTCTTAAGCTTTCCTTTTCATCACTTGGCGAAATGGGCTTAATAGTTTGGTCTGGTTGAGTGATTGGGGCAGAAAACAGGGTGGCAGAGAATTTATTTGTTTTGAATTGACAATAGTGGGATTTTTTCTGAACGCTACTTGAGCTTTTATGATGGAAGTAAGTGATGTGCGACACGTATGAAAGAATGTGCTTGTAACTACCGTCTAATTATAGCTAGGAAATCTGGCTCGCTGTAGCCTTAGAAAGACCAAAATCCACCAAAAAAGATTTAAAAAGAAATAGAGTGGCCCTAGCAAGAGAAACATTTTGAATTCTATAAACCTTTTAAGCTAATGATGTGTGCTCTGTGTTGTTGTTGCAAAGCCCAAGGAGAAAGCTTCATTAAAAAACTTCCGTTCTAGTATGATTGAGTTCTAGACTGTAGATGGCGAAGTACATTTGTCCTGTATCAGGTGATACTGAATGTGATTGAAGTGTAGGAACTAACATCTTTAGTTTAGAATTTGTCACTTTTTCTTGTTCCTAGACCATTGTCCCTAAAGAACAAAAATTGCCTCCTTTCTAGTTTTCATTTACTCCTTTCACCCACCTAACCAAAAGCTGCAACCGCTGCTTTATAGTGTTTTGGAAAAAATAAGGAAAGAATAATTTCTGTTAATGGTTTCAAAAGTTGGAGAATTTCAGAAGGAATACAATGAAGCCAAAACCATACTTCTTCATCAACAGCTTTTGTTGTTTAACTACGATTATAAGTTCAATATTGGAAACCAACGTGGCATATTAACATGTCGCAAGCTATTAATCCATGCTTTGGGATTTGAATATTAGACAGATGTAGATGAGTTCTGCTTTCGTGTATAGTATTTCATTTCAAAATTTCCGCCGACCTATTATCAATTGGAATTGGACTTGCAATTATCACAATCATGATGCAATAAGCTCCGCAATTGATGTCTCATCCATTTGATGTCTTTGAGTTGATCATAAGCTTAGCAACTTTGGTGTTCTTAATCAAATTGCAGGTTCCTGGCATCCTCTTTACACCTATCTGCCCACATTCTTTATCATTTCGTCCTCTTATTTTGCCTGAGCATGTGACAATCCGAGTACAAGTACCTTTCAACAGCAGAGGTCATGCATGGGCATCATTTGATGGGAAGGATCGTAAAAAGTTGGCACCGGGGGATGCACTTGTTTGTAGCATGGCTCCTTGGCCAGTGCCAACTGCATGTCAATCTGACTCGACGAGTGACTTTCTACGTAGCATTCATGAAGGTCTTCACTGGAATTTGAGGAAGACACAGTCTTTCGATGGCCCTCGGGAGACATGATCTTTACTAACAATTTAATCTGGCAAGGAAATGAGAAGTTTCCAAAATCCACCTCGTCGTGCTGAAGTGAGCATCAAGATATCCTTCTCAGTTATCGCAGAGGCATTCGTGATGTATATACGCCTATACATGCAACATAGAATTTAACTTTGAGAATCTTGAGTCTCAACATTAGGTCGTTTATATATTTATTGTTGTTTGTAACTTAGACATAACAATAAGAATAGAGAAGGAAGTTTGTATCATTTTGTACAGTTCTACTTATATCATACCTCTTGCCCTGGTTTACAAGGGAAGTCAAGCTTTCAGTTCTTGCTTCAAAAGTATTGAAACACTGCTTGAAGCAATTGAGAGGAACTGAGGAAGTGGGAAAATGTATATTTGGAGTTCTGTGCTTTTGGTTCATCTAATAATGTAACTTCTTTTGGTTCTAAATATCCAATTCATGTTACTGTTGGCTTATGAGTGGCAAATCAATATGTTCATAAGAAAATGAGCAACTTAAACTTGCAAAAAGTAGAAAAAAAGACTTCCTAGTGCCTCTCTCTACCTGTTGTTCAGTAGAGATATTTGGAGGGAAAACATTGAGCAGACAATAAATAGCTGACCAATTGTCTCACCACTTGAGAAGGCGTTATTTTTTTATTTTTTTTTGAAGAAAATGGTGGGAAATTCAATTGAGTTTCCTTTTGCTTAGTTTTAAAAGATCAAATTTTACTTTGTACTATTCGAAATTGAGCGACTTTGTCTCTTGTTAAACGTTTGCTCTTTTTCATAATCGTGGTGTGATCAGGGTAGCTTGCATGTACATCGACTAATATTACATTTGGAAAAAGTTTCACTTTTATCCTTGACCCCTAACAGAGCTTCAACTTGAGGGTAATTCTAAACATAGTAAAAGGTTGAAAGGTAAATTTGGTTATTTTTTCTCAAAAGAATTTGGACATGTCGAATTGAGACATTTCACATTAGAGCATATGACAATGTATGAATCGAAGAAAAGTATAACAAAGAACAAACTGATCAATTTCAAATAGTACAAGAGCAATCTTGGACATTTTCCTTATTTCCAATTTCTATTACTGGTGATGTAAAAGAAAATATTTTACATATGAAAAGAGAAAGAAAATGTTTACGTTTGTTGAAACTGCAAAAGGAATTTCGACAAATGCATTAAGGATAATAGCAAACAAGTTTCGATAAGAGAGCAAGGTCGAATCTTATTCAGATGCTATCAGCAAACTTTAGTGAAATGTTTGAACTCTTATGGACAAAAGTTTAGTATTTAAGTGGAGAACGGTAGTGGGGGCATTGCCCATTATTCATAAAGTTTGAGCGATGCATGGTTTGTAAGCGGGATTTCTCGGTTATCAGGAAAAAAAATTATATTGTTATATGTGCATTTCGACTGTCATTTAATTTTGCGCAAAAGTTGTATCAGGATAGTTTCCATTTATTTTTTGGTGTCTGTGCCAGTTCGTGTGCATATTAACTGGATACTTGCTAGCTCCACTAGCCCAAGTACCAATACTGCGTTTTGCTTTTTATGTTTTTTGAGATTGAATTACTTTGTTCTAAAGTGCTTCTTTGAGATTTTAGAATTAGGTCTCAACCTCGTCATAGTGGTCTATTCTTAGAAGCACCTTAGCTCTAGCTACTCATTTGTTTCTCTTTTTTTACTTTACTAGTTACAAGGCATATGCATTGTGTTAGGATTTGTCCTAAATTTCTAATCTATTAGGACTTTCTTTCTTGAAGAAATGGAAAAAGACTCCTAAAAGGATTAAATCTCCTTAATATGTCTTATCCTTTTCTTGGAAGACAAGTTTTGCACATCTATAAATTAAGGATCTCTACTTCTCACAAGAGAAAAAAAAATATCCATAATGTACTCATTAAAGAATTTTGTTTAGGGGGAGATTTTTCTCTCAATAGTTTTTCTTCTTTTAGATTAGTTTTATCATATGTAGGTCAATTGACCAAACCATTATAAACTATTATGCTTAGTTTAGTAAATTTTTCTTTTGTCGTCTGATTTATCGTCCACCAAGCTTTGTACGTTCAGTTCGTCTACTGGTAGTCTAGTTGTAGTATTGAGCGGGTGAACCCATGTTCTATCTCGTAGTCACCTAAGCGGCAGAGTCTGTAAACTCAAATGGTCTGAGAGTTGCCTTTGGCTTCTGAACCTCTGAAACTGGACTTACGCAAGCTACCAAGCTTTGTTAGTTTCCGCATGCACAATGTTATTTCAATCCCAACAAGTGGTATCAGAGCCAATGGTTCAGAGTCAACGGTTGAACGAGGTTGAAGACAAATTCAATGCGTGTTTAGATCAAGACGATAATGAAGATTTATTCAAAAAAAAAAAGGTTTGAATATGATGCCTCAATAGGATTAGTAAGGTAAGGTTTACCCCAGTTTGTGTTGCTCTAGTCCTATGCCTTTGGAAAGATATCCTAATGGCTATGAGATTATATGCCCTCGTGAGACTTTGCCGGCAGCTACACCATGATTCCTCTACATGAGGCTGCCATAAGGGCAATGTGAGGCGCAGAGGAGTGATTATATAGCCAAGGCATAGAGGCAACAATACTGGTCCTATTGTCCCCCTTATTTGTACTCTTCCTATGTGGTTCTTTTTTGCTTTTTATTATTAATAAAACTAGCCCTAGGCTCCTGCCTAGTGGATTACTTAAAAAAAAACACGTGGAGATAAATTTACAATCACAATTGTATTCAAAACGCCTGCTACTGCATCTCTCTTTTTAACCCATATTTTGGCCACTTTTAACCAATGCCAGTTTTAAGTCATGCCTACTCGCAATGCATGAGTTCCAATGCCAGTTTTAACTCACGCTTCTTTTTAATGCATGAGCTTCTTTTACCCCATGTTTATTCTTAATACGTGGGCTCCTTTTAACCCATACCTGGGCTTCTTTTAACCAATACCAAGATTTTCAACCTATACCGATTTTTAATCATGGCAAGCAGCAGTGATGAAGATTATGTGAAGATGGTGAATCAACTTTGTCTAGAAAATTCAGGCCAAGGGGAGATTGTTAGGATTTGCCCTGAATTTCTAATCAATTAGGACTCTCTTTCTTGAAGGAATGGAAAAAGACTCCTAAAAGGATTAAATCTCCTTAATATGTCTTATCCTTTTCTTAGAAGATAAGTTTTGCACATCTATAAATTAAGGATCTCTACTTCTCACAAAAGAAAAAAAAATATCCACAATGTAGTCATTAAAGAATTTTATTTAGAGGGAGATTTTTCTCTCGATAGTTTTTCTTCTTTTAGATTAGTTTTATCATATGTAGGTCAATTGACCAAACCATTATAAACTATTATGCTTAGTTTAGCATATTTTTCTTTTGTCGTCTGATTTATCGTCCACCAAGCTTTGTATTGTTAGTTTCCGCATGCACCATGTTATTTCGATCCCAACACGTTGCACATGTAAGAGATATAATATACAGTTTTAAAATATAATCAAATTATTAAATCAAAGCTTTGAATACATGATTATACATGAAAAAATAAGGTATAAGTTTCTGTGAATAATCAATGTGCATTGTCGTATGGTGACTTATTTTCTGATATCAAAATGATATATTATATAAATCTACGAAAGATGAACAATCAAACTTTATTTTTGTGGCAATAAAGATGAACAATCAAAATTTAAGTAAAGATGAACAATCAAAGTTTAATTAAATACATGCAATTATTTTTACTTATATATTTTGAGTTTATGATGTACAACCATGTAATTAAGAGTATTATATCTAACACTTCTTTATAGACGATATTCCTAGTATATATTTCTTTCATCCATTTCAGTTGGTTTATCATGTCCTGGACTCTTGTTAAAGTTAGCCATGTAAAAATATATTTTGCTAGATACGATCTCGATTACGGTAGCATCCATATTGATAAAGAGTTGCACCATTAGGTCACAAATGTATGAAAACTTTTTAATTTCGTTCATTGTCAAGTATCTAAAAATTCTATCCTCCATGTTGATATGTATCTAGCAGTATAAAAATGATGCAGTTTTAATTTTATTATGTCGAAGAACAAAGAGCTTTTGCAGCAAAGAATGACAAAGAAAAGTGTTATTGATGAAGTTCTATATCAAGATAAGAATTAAGAGAGACGAAGAATCGGGTTTAATCCCGAAGAGAAAAAAAGTCGGGTTTAAGGTTTTTTTTTTTTTAAAAAAAAAATTCAAAGTGAGGCGAGGGGACAAAGGCTATTTGATAATGAAAGTGATCAAAGATATTCATTTTTCAAAAAAACTTTAGCTTGTACACAAATAGATCAATAGGTATCTCTTTTTCTCAAGTGTTGTCATGTTGACCAAAGTGGAATTCCGTTTCTATTTTTATTAAATAATTGTCACTCTTATTACAACTCTAATCCATTTTGATCAAGATGGTGGCGATTAGATTTGAACACAAGGTCTTTTACTTGCTCTAATATCATATTGAGTTGCGTGAGTATCCCATCCAAACGTTTAAACTATAAGAGAGTATACTTTCAAATATTTTTAATTACTCCATATAGTACCTAACCGATATTATAGATTCACCTCCGTATGTGGAGCATGCAGGTTTCACATTATATACGGAGAGGCATGCATGGACACAATAGAATAAAAAAATTCCCGCATCTGGTGTTTATACAAAAATCAATGTATCTAATGTATGTATTGCATATATACTTTTTAACAGGTAATTAATGGTCAAGTGATATGCATTTTGACTTTAATTTATTGACTCTTAAGGTTAATTATTTACTTAGGTATAAATGCCAGGGTACAACTAAGTTTGTACCCACACAAGAGTGTAGTTGTTAAGGAAATAGCAGGATAGAACCAAAATCTGAAACTGAATTTTTGAACAAAAATGCGGTAGATACATACGTATCAGGATATTGGAGCCCCATGACAATTAAATGTATTAAATGAGTTTTTTTTTTTTTGGGTTGCCCACCCGGTGTCCGGTATCCGCATTGGAGCCCGACTATATCCGGATTCGCGCCGCGTAGGGCCCCTTTTGGGGGGAAGCGCTCCCTACCAAGGATTTTTACATATCCAGGGCTCAAACTCGAGACCTCTGGTTAAGGGAGGAGCAGTCCCATCCACTGCACCACATATTAAATGAATTATTTGTTACTATACCAAGAAAGTTACAGGGTAAGACGAATGAACACAATCAAAAAAGTAACCAAAAATAGTACAACACATCATGTTATGCTTAACCTAGCAAAAAAATATTACAAAAGAAAAAGTTCTGCAATTTGCACTACAGAACAACCTAGCATGCCAAATCTAAATAATAATAAGGGCGAATTACACAAATATGTTACTTTGTGCCACTATTAATTTTTTGATCCTAATAATAAAAAATTAGGAATATAGAGATGCCAGAATTTTAAAGCACGCTCCTAATGATCGCCACAATTTCTAGTTAAATGCTCACAAATCCTGATAGGTCATCAAAAAATTTCAATATTATGCCAGTAAATTTTGGTGATCGTCATATTTTATGGTGCTTTAAAATTCTAGCGTCAGAACTTCAAGTGCAGTACTATTTTCTCAAAATTTTTCTTGACGACGTCAAAAAATATACAATGGTTTAAAAAATATCTATCCAATGTAATTTTCTGTAATAATAAAGCCATGGTCCACACATAAAGTGGTATCTTCCTCCTTTTATTATCCCATAATGTTGCCATCTAACAAAATGGTACATCAGCAGATATTTTCGTTAAAATAAATAATATTCTGAAAAACTCAAGTTCTTCCTTTTATCCTCCTTTCCTTTTTCTGTATTTCCATAGCATTAAAATGAGGGTTAATACATAAAAATAACTTCCTAGACTATTTATATTTTGCTACTTTTAGACTTAAATTATGACGTGTTACTTTTATCCTTTGAATTATGCAGTTTTCTATTCAATACATCACATTCATCTCACCAAACTCATTAATAGTAAAATGCCACTATTTTTGTTATTGCAGGATTGACAAATTTAATATAATTCTTTCTCTGTGCTAAAAGGGATCGATGAAGAACGGATTATCAAATTTCTAAGCATATGCCTAATATTTGATTTAGATCGAACCATACTATTTGTTTCTCTACTATAAGCAATAGTCCAATAATATTACCTTAATTTGTCATGTTAACAACCAACTCTAGTCTTCTTTTCTTTTCTGATACTTATCTTCTGCTAACAAAAATTGATTTATCTATATTTTCTTTTTAAGTCCTATTTGATATTACATAACAAGAATTTTCAGAAAAAATATATAATTTCCTTGATACAATCAAGTCGTGTAAAATTTGATTTTTTTTATTTATAAATTCTAAAAAAATATGTTCCTGAATTCGCACAAAAAAATTTCACATTGAAAATAAAGCGCTACTAATAAAGACTACCCCTTGTCGTTTTCGCTCTTTACTACTTGACATTATGACAATTATGTAATATTACCAGCCCTCATGTCCCACCTCTATCCCCACTAATATTATAAGCCTCTACCTAGCCCTTTTTTTAGCTACGAGCTCGTTTGGACATAAGAATTTTTTACTTTTTTTCGAAAATCAGTGTTTGGCCAAAAAATTTGCAATTTTCACTTGAAAATAAATTTTGAAATTTTTCAAAAATTTGAAAAACTCCAAAAAGCTGTTTTTCAAATTTTCACTCAGATCATTCACAAAACTTCAAAAACAACCCAAAATTATATTCATGTCCAAACACAACTCTATTTTCAAATACCATTTTCACTTGAATTTTTTTTTTTTGAATTTTACAATTGTTATATCTAAACACCGACTAAGTTTGTATAAGAGATTAGTTGTCCTTGTGAAGATATTTTTCAAGGAAAAAAAATCCTTTCAATAGAATGATTTTTTCCTTGCTAATCCCACAAGTAATAAATGATCCGATATGGTCCCTTTGATCCTCATTGATGATGATGTAAATAATCCAAATAATCCAAATAATCCTTTGACCAAATATTTGAGTGTACAATCTCTATGATTCCTCCGATTCTACTTTTCTAGTATAAATTCAAAGGCCTTTGAGCTTGATCTTGAATTTGAGCTTGATCTTGATCTAGTACAATCTCTATAGAGTTGTGTTTGGACATGAATATGAATTTGAATTTGAATTTGAATTTGAATCAAAATGTTCGCGACGGATAAATCAAATTCAAATTCAAGATCAAGCTCAAAGGCCTTTAAATTTATACTAGAAAAGTAGAATCGGAGGAATCATAGAGATTGTACACTCAAATATTTGGTCAAAGGATTATTTGGATTATTTGGATCCGTATTATTTGGATTACTCAAATATTCGAAATAAAAAAATCAAGAGATAATACCAAATATAGGCTTTTTAATATTAAAATCAATAATCCAAATAATACGGTGGTCCTATAAATACCGCTTTTGTCACACAGCTCGGAGCACTCGGACAGTTACAGCAGTGTGGTAGGTGAAAAGGAAGAGACAAAAATGGCGACGAAAACAGTATGTGTAACAGGAGCTTCAGGCTACATAGCTTCATGGTTAGTGAAGTTTCTGCTCCAGCGTGGTTATACTGTTAAGGCCACTGTTCGTGATCCCAGTTACGTTTGTTCTCTCTCTCTCTCTTGAAAATTCATTTTCATTTGAATAGAATTCAGTAAAAATAGATTCTGAACTTGTTAGATCATTTCTTTCTATGTGATCGTTTTTTCTTCTCGTATATCCACTTGAGGGATTTGGCATTCTATTGTATAATTTGATTTGGTTTTGATAAGCTACGGCAAATGGGGTTTTGATGATTATTTAGAGTTGATATTCAAATTTTACTTTCTGGTGTTTATTTTATTTTTTATGATGGTGGATTGGTGGTATTCGGGCCACCTTGCGGGCATCTCGGCTATTCCATCGGATACCTGTACCTCCCACTAGCACTAATACTAGTAACTCTGTCTGCCAACCAACACTTAGGCAGATGCATTTTACTTTTTTAAATTTTTTGTAGTTTATTGTTGAAATAATTTTATATTTGTTAATTATTTGGATGGTTAGAATGAGACTTGATTACGGATGTAATAAGTCTTTTAATATTGAGTTACTCCACATGTGTGGATCCGTAGATGATACTATTATGATTGAAGGTGCTAAAAAATAGACCATATAAACCTATAATCATATGAAGGGAAGTTGGGTGAAAGAGCTATAGCCACTCAGAATCAATGCAGACTTAGCTAAGAACATAATACATGGAATCAAAGGATATACATACCAACTAGTTGCGAGTAAAGCTCAGTTGCTGTTACACTTGCTTTAGATTCGGTATTCTGAAAATCATCAAAATTGCATTACATTCATCTAGAAATATGAAGGCAATGAAGACTCTGTATGGACATTATAGTATCATGCTTGAATATGAGATATTTTAGTGAACATTTCGAAGCTTCCCATTTATTTTAGAGATCTTTAGTTACTACTCTGTGGCATATAGGATATAATCATGCTAAGTATTAATTAAACTCTTCAATTAATGTTTTTGCTATTGTTTTATACACTTATACTTATGTGTTTAACTTCTCTGAGTTCACCTGCAGATGATCCAAAGAAGACGGATCACTTGACATCACTTGATGGAGCTAAGGAGAGACTCCACTTGTTCAAAGCAAACCTGCTCGAAGAAGGTGCCTTTGATGCTGTGGTTGATGGGTGTGAAGGTGTATTTCATACAGCATCTCCTTTTTACCATGCAGTCAAAGATCCACAGGTTCCTTACTCATTCTCCTTAAAAAATATGGTTTTGGCTTGCTGCAGCTTTCCTTTGTTATTCACAAGTTTCTGTTCTTTCTGCTATTTATCCAGAGATTTCTTCAAATTATGATGTTAATAGCTAGATGAGGAAGTTATTCTACCACCAAACTGTTTCTGATTACTTTCTACATTATGCACGATCAGTATCTACCTGATATGTATTCACATAACTAATACAGTGAAAATTGCTCCAGTTACATGATAAAATTGTAATTGCATATGTTTCATGGTGTGTGTATCTTTTTATGAATGACTATAGCTCCTGCATAAACTATCACCTCTGAATTTTCTCAATAAATCTTTAAATAGAGTGTGCACTGACACAGTAAGACTTAAAATGTCAATTGGATGGAGTTAAACAGTTAAGCAAGAGCGATCTAAACTATATTAGCTGAACTACTATTCTTTAAGTTACCGTCTTGAAGGATTACTGTGCACCTTTGCCAGTTAAGTGTAAGAAAATCTATCCTACGAACTGGCTACAGCTTTCTTGGTTCGGTTGGTCATATTTCTCTGTTCTAGTTTATGGTGTATCCATCTACTGATGTCATGTATCTTCCCTACGGTTAATGTGCAGGCAGAATTAATTGATCCTGCACTGAAGGGGACACTTAATGTTCTTGGATCAGTTGCAAAGACACCAACAACTAGACGAGTGGTTTTGACATCATCTGTAGCAGCAGTTGCTTTCAATGGAAAGCCACGAACCCCTGAAGTGGTAGTTGATGAGACATGGTGGTCGGATCCTGACTTTTGCAGAGAATCACAGGTGCTTGACATGACTTTTTCATTTTTCGCTAGCAGCGCAATTGTGGGCATAAGCCCTTGAACAATTTTTCTTCAACTACTATGCCACGTAAACAGCGGTGATCCACATTAAGCGACACACTGGAAAATTTTGCTAAATAACATATATGCAAAAACAAAAACTAAGATACATAATATTAAATGGGAACTCCTTGACATCTGGTCCTTTCTGGTCCAGTGGTCAAGTGCCTTGCTTCTTTGATTGAGGTTAAGGGTTCAAACTTCATTGTGGTATTGTGGTTCTGCATATTTTAGCCCGATTTGATAAAATTGATGAGGTTAAAGTGTCGAACCATTGACCTCATTCTGGTAATAATCAATTAAACCAGGACCAAAACTCCTTTTGTGTTGAGTAAAGTGATAATAAAAAATTCAATGTTTTAGAATTCTAATTTGGAAAAAAACTACTTATCCTCGTCTTCAATTTGCAAAATTTGAGCTTTCTAGATTGCTGCTATAGAGTAGTGAACACTAATCACAATGCGTTCTTAATCTTCACAGAACTCTTCTTGGTTATATACAATGAGCGCAAGATGAGATTAGCTGTTTGTTCTTGTTGAAAGCTTTTACATTTCGACATAATGGATCTTCTAGGCAAGGGGAGATTAGCTGTTTGTTCTTGCTGAAAGCTTTTACATTTCGACATAATGGATCTTTTAATACCATTGTATTAGAGTAGCCCATATTTTTATTTTTATTTTCTTGATAAGATAGAATAATACATATTTTACAGACCACAATACCTGGAAAACGATGAGGACCTGGCTTTTAGCTCTTTTGGAGTCTAAACCACTTCTCTCTCTCTCTCTCTAATTCTTTCTATTTGAGGAGCTAATTACCGATCATCTTGTGTTGCTTTTACCAGCTCTGGTATGTACTTTCGAAGACATTGGCTGAGGATGCTGCATGGAAGTTTGTGAAAGAGAAAGCTATCGATATGGTTACGATAAACCCAGCAATGGTTATTGGCAGTTTGTTACAACCAACACTTAATACAAGTTCTGGTGCCGTCTTACAACTGATAAATGGTATGCTTGATTTTAGAGCAGCTGGTTTGATCTCGTCATCTGCAACTAGGATGTTTTTACCTTTTGACTCAACTATCATGAATTTAAAATATATAAAAAGGAATCATGATTTGTTACCTAACTGTTTTCCTAAAATTTCTCTTCAAGAGAATGAATCTGACAAATCAATATGTCTATTTCTGTTGATTCTGATGATTTCAGAAAATTAAATAGGTCTTCATACCCTTTTTTCTCTTACAGTATCTTTCTTCAATCTTGACGAGTAAACACCACAGACACTAATTATACTGCGTTACAATGATTCGTAATATGTTTAAAAACTTTTTTTTCCCATTTGCAATGGCTCAAGGCACATTGTAAGTGGAACTTATTAATGTCAAACAATTATTTCCTTTCGTCTTGTTAGTATTAATAGGTTAGAGATACTTCAACCTTGTTTCTGCTTGCCAATGGCACATCTCTGATAACTATTGCCCATTTATTTGGAAACGATCTTTTTAGGAGGAACATTTTGCATATTGATCAAAGCACACTAGTACTATTTTGACGTGTCTCAATTCCTTCGAACAAGACAGCTTTGATACTTTTGAATCTGCTATATAAATTCTACTTCTTACTTGCAGTGTGCTCTTTATGATCTCTGCCAATGGAAGAGGGATGGTGATGTAGTTTGACTGGATATTGAGTTTAAGATGTAGTTTGATTTACCTATTATAGTAGCAGTGGACAAAACTCCCAAAACAATAGTTAAAAAGTTACTATGATTGAGAAATTGCTTCAAATGTTAAATTTAAATATAGATGAATTTGAATGATCAGTTTGTATAAAATGATATTATTAAAAGTCTATCTAATATTTGGACGTCCCGAATAGAAAGTGCATCATATATATTTGGATTTAGGATTGGAAGGAGCAACTGTTTGGGCTTCCGTTTTCCGTACGCTTCTTCCTTAATTCCTATCTAGTTACTTCTTATTTTTTGTTTTAATAACTGTACTTGGTAGTTTGTTAATAAGTTTATTTAACATCCTGTTCATGTTACTATGCTATGTTGGAATTCATGGTGAAGTTTCATTTTTGCTTTACGGCAGGTGCTGAAACATACCCAAATGCTACATTTGGATGGGTTAATGTGAAAGATGTTGCCCTCGCGCATATTCTAGCATTTGAAAACCCTTCAGCTAATGGTAGATATTTAATGGTTGAGGCAGTTGCACACTACTCTGAGTTAGTGAAGATATTACGCGAGCATTATCCCACAATGAAGCTTCCAGAAAAGTAAGTTTCTTATTTGATATGTAATATATTCAATGAGGTTTATCTCCGTGATATCAGCATCTTCGAAATGTGATGTTTTGAAAAATGGGTGGAGCATGCTCTGCTGAAATAATACTGAAAGTGGAATTGGTAATTGCTGAATTTGTATGGGTTACTTCTCGAAATTGTTTTAGTGGCTCAAGCTTTTTTGATTAAACTCTACAGGTGCGTCGATGACAAGCCATTTCCACCAAAGTACCAGGTTAACATAGAAAGAGCAATACAGTTGGGTGTTGAGTTCACTCCCTTGGCTGAAAGCGTCAAAGAAACTGTCAAAAGCTTGAAGGAGAAGAAGTTTTATTCAGATGCTTAGCCTCAAGTGTGAATGAGTCTGCAAATTTTAGTGAACATGCTTCTGTATTTTGAAGTTCACCATCCCTTGGGAAACTTGATCTAAATAAGACATTTTCTTATTCGTGATCCAAGAATTTTAATGTTGTAAACGCTTCATGGATGTGGTAGAAATGGTTTGCATCCCGTGTATTGATGATTATCTTGACCTGTTAAAGCTCCTTTTCAGCCTGGTTATCTTTGGGAATTCATTCTTAAAAGTAATATTTAGCTACCTATTGTTAAATGTGCATATGGACTGTCGTTTGGGTTTGTGCAAAAAATAATGTAGGAAATTTTACCTGCTATAGCAAAGATATACATCCTATTTATTATTAAACCAAAATCATTTTAAAATATTATTTTTTGTAGCTACCTTTTATATTTTATAGCAAAATAAATATTTACTGTATATATTGCCATTGAGGCATGAAATAAGGCGTGAAATACGCTATTTATGTTTTTCCTCTCTCTTAGACAGCTGGACATATTGATTTTTAAGGTGATTGCCGTTAGTGTATTCATGAATACATGGCGCGAATACATGTGAATACATGCGCGTACAGCTGGACTGTCCTGATTTTAGGATTTTTTACTGGTGTATTCATGAATACAACAGCGCGAATACATGTGCGTACAACTGGACTGCCTTGATTTTAGGCGCTTTTTGTTGCTGTATTCATGAATACATGGCGCGAATACATGTGAATACATGCGCGTACAGCTGGATTGTCCTGATTTTTAGGCACTTTTTGCATAGCGCGAATATAGCGAATACACTACCGTAACAACTGAAGAGTAGCTATAGGAAGTAATTATGTATATGATAGCTATAGGAAATTAATAGCCACTAAACAATAGTGGTTTCTGAAAATTTCTCAAAAATGTATCAAGAAAGTTTCCCTATTGTGCTTTTTATGATCGTGGTATTGTCCAAGTCAGTTTGGCTCAAATGGGTGGATTGGGCTGATTTTGGGTGGGTCAAAATGGAAATGACCCCAAAAATAACTTGGGCTGAGATGGGGTGGGTCAAGTTGAGTTAAAATTTGGGCCATTGTCCAACCACCGCAACTCTTACCAAGCTTTAATTAATGTGTATTATTTTCTTATAAATTGTAAGTATCATTTTTTTTTGTTAAAGTCATATATAACATATCAAACCAAAAAATTATATTAAAGATATTTTTGCAAAGTTACTCATGAATCAAATTGTACTAAAATTAGCCCAACTTTAGATGTGCTGAAATAGTTTGGGTTAAGATGGACTGAGTTCAACAAATGGATGACTCAATGACCAGCCCAACCTTAGGCGGGTCAAATGGATTTGGGCTCAAATTGCCACCCCTACCTATTATATCGTCAAATTGCACAGGTGCCCTATTTGGTCGCTTCTATTTAACCTATACCCACTTTTAATTTTTTTAAAACTTGTACCCACTGTTTAAATAACTTCAGACCTTCTTCTCCTCTTTCTTCTTCTTCTTTTTCTTTTTTGGGTGACAGTGATTTTATATGGTACTGTTTATGAAAATATTTTAAGGCATTTCTGATGTTATACAATGGTGAGCTGTTGTGGCGTTCTATTTTTTTAACTATTGCTTAGGGTTTTTTCTTTTTAATTTTTCTTAATTGCAAAATGAGTTCGTTAAATTTATTGTTGTTTTGAAAAATTGATGATTGGGATTTGTTCTTGATGATATTTGGAGGTTATGTTTCAAATTTGAGCTTATTTTGAGTAGATTTAGGTACTAAATCATTTATTGGATTGTTAAAATTTGAAAAACAAATTTCTGTTTCTGCGCAATTTGCATTTCAGGCCTATTTGGCCTTAAGTGCATGAAAACGTTGGTTGCTCTTCAGACCTTTTAGCCTTAAGTGCATCTGAAGTGCAATTTTTCACTTCAAACTTATTGGCCTTAAGTGTAGGAAAACGTTGTTGCACTTCAAATCTTTTGGCCGTAAGTGCATCTGAAGTGCAATTTTTGACTTCAGACTTATTGGCCTTAAGTGCATGAAACCATTGGTTGCACTTCAGACCTATTTGGCCTTAAGTGAATCTGAAGTGCAATTTTTTATTGCAGACTTATTGGCTTGAGTGTAGGAAAACATTTGTTGCACTTCAGACCTTTAGGCTTTAAGTGCATCTAAAGTGCAATTTTTCGAGGCTTTTGCATCTATACCTGATTTGGGGTCACAATTTAACTTATACCCACTTTACAAAAATTTTTGCAAGCATATACACTTTATGATCAACTTCAGACTTATCGGGTCTGAAGTTAAAAAAATTAGACTGCTGTGAAAAAATTGCACTTCATATGTACTTAAGGCCAAATAGGTCTGAAGTGCAACCAATGGTTTCATGCACTTAAGGCCAATAAGTTTGAAGTGAAAAATGACACTTCAGATGCACTTAAGGCCAAAAGGTCTTAAGTGCAACAAACATTTTCCTACACTTAAGGTATAAGTCTGTAGTGAAAAATAGCACTTCAGATGCACTTCAGGCAAATAAGTCAGAAGTGTAACCAATTGTTTCATGCACTTAAGGCCAATAAGTCTAAAGTGAAAAATTGCACTTCAGATGCACTTAAGTCCAAAAGGTTTGAAGTGCAACAAACATTTTCCTGCACTTAAGGCCAATAAGTCTGAAGTGAAAAATTATACTTCAGATGCATTTAAGGCCAAAAGGTCTGAAGTGCAACCAATGTTTTCATGCACTTAAGGAAAAATAGGCCTGAAGTGCAAATTGCCCAGAAATAGAAATTTGTTCTTCGAATTTTAACAATCCAATATACGATTTAATACCTAAATCTACTCCAAATAAACTCAAATATGAAACATAACCTCCAAATATCATCAAGAACAAACTGCAATCATCAATTTTTCAAAACAACAATAAATGTAACGAACCCATTTTACAATTAAGAAAAAGAAGAGGAAGACACCATAAGGGTTGGTAAAAGATAAAGCTCCATGGGAAGTATTTTTTTAAAAAGTCTGACTTCGGGGGTTACCTACATATCCTTGGCTATAAAGGAATCATGTCAGTGTAGTTCTGGAAATTTTGGTAGCTGTGACTACCGGAAAACTGTAATTTCATTGCTGTTGCTACTGTTATGCTTGCTGAGCTTCTTATTACACCAAAAATCAAAATGAAAAACTAAACTAACTAAATCTATCAGCTACGAGTTATAAAATCCCTATCTATAAACCTTCTGAAGCTTGATCTTGAGTCTTGGCTGGTTCTTCATGCAGACTCTGATCTGAATCTTGATGCTTGTTAGCTGCAAGTGCTGGTTCATTCTTCTTCAGCTTTTCGGATCAAGGCGGGACATGCAAAGCTTGTGACTTCAATCATGTCTTAAGCAGTCCACATCTTTTCTCCGTTTCTGCACTTTGACTTCACTTCTTTTTCTTTTCTTCCTTTTTTCTTTTATTCTGGATTGAGACTTCTTCATTTGGTAGTCTCGAACCATGTGTCTTGCGGTATAACCTACTCAGGCACCAAAGCAAACGAGCGAAATTTTTCTGCCCTAGTTTTCACTAGGAAAATTTCGTGAGTTATTTATAACCAAAACTCTATACTACTTCATTATTGAAAGAAATAAAAGTCAGGATTGTTTATTTTGGGAAAAGATATTAGGGAATGGAGACCCTATATCTAAAAAAAATGAAATCAACTAGGGAATGTAAACCCTATGTTGGAAAATGCAGTTAGGGAAAGATGTATCCTATGCTAACATGTGACTGATTTTTTGATTGATTTTTTTTTTCAAACCGGACTTCTTGTATTTTTTTTTAATTATCCTAGGAGAAAATTCATCAGATTAAGACTTCGATCCTAGGAGAAAATTCGTCAGACTAAGTTTTCTTATCTTAGGAGAAAGATTCATCAGACTAAGATTTTGTATCCTAGGAGAAAGATTCATCAGACTAAGTTTCTTATCTTAGGAGAAAGATTCATCAGACTAAGACGTTTATCCCAAGAGAAAGATTCATCAGACTAGGTTTCCTATCTTAGGAGAAAGATTCGTTAGACTAAGATTTCTATCCTAGGAGAAAATTCATTAGACTAGGTTTTTTATCTTAGGAGAAAGATTCATCAGACTAAGATTTCTATCCTATGAGAAATTTCATCAGACTAGTTTTTTTTGGTTATCTTAGGAGAAAGATTCATCAGACTAAGACTTCAATCCTAGGAGAAAGTTAATCAGACTAGGTTTTCTAATTTATTATCTTAGGAGAAAGATTCATCAGACTAAGATGTCTATCCTAGGAGAAAGTTCATCGGACTATGTTTTTTTTTAATCTTAGGAGAAAATTCATCAGACTAAGATTTCTATCATAGGAGAAAATTCATCAGACTAGGTTTCTTATCTTTGGAGAAAGATTCATCAGACTAAGATGTCTATCCTAGGAGAAAGTTCATCAGACTAGATTTTTTTAAAATTTTTTTTTGTTATCTTAGGAGAAAGATTCATCAGACTAAGATTTATATCCTAGGAGAAAGTTCATCAGACTAGGTTGTTTTTTTTATCTTAAGAGAAAGATTCATCAGACTAAGACGTCTATCCTAGGAGAAAGTTCATCAGACTAGGTTTCTTATCTTAGGAAAAAGATTCATCAGACTAAGACGTCTATCCTAGGAGAAAGTTCATCAGACTAGGGCTTTTTATCTTAGGAGAATGATTCATCAGACTAAGATTTTTATTGGAAGGAAAATCCATTAGACTAGGATGTATTACCCTAGGAGGAAAAAAATGTGAAGAGTGATGGTAGGATTTTATGCACACTAGCGAGGCAAATAAAGGCAAATATTTGAGAAACTCCTCTTTGTCGGCTCTTCTTTTCTTTTTTCTCCTTTTTTTGTTCTAATTTTTTTGTTCTCTTTTTTTTGGAACCACTTTCCTTGCATTGCTTTGTTCCTGTTTCAAATAAAGAAAATTTTGTCAGTTTTGAAAGTGGTGGTCGATTTGTGGCCTTGAGTCTAGGGCAGCTTGGCTTTTGCTCAATCACCTTGAGTCAGTTTCAAGAGACTGTTGCTCAGCATCAACCCTGATTGTTTCACACCCAGTACTATTTGTATTTGTGGCTCAATCAGCCTTATCCCAACTAGAGATCTTTTCTTAGGTGACCGATATCTTGAACGACTTCCTGCTTTTTGAGCAATTTGTCTGTCAGAGAGAATCACAAGTTATCTTTGCTTGTGCCGAGTAGGCTGCCAAGAGTCTTTTGGAGAAGCCTTTGCATGAATCCTCAAAGCATGTTGAAAGTAACAAACTGAGTGTGCTGGCCAAATTTACTTTGTGCAACTGAAAAACTGGTAGCAGATTTTGAAATCTTTTCTCGCTTGTTTTGACAAGGACGGACTCAGAGTGAAGGACACAGTGATCCAAAGAAACAATATTAATAAGAAATGCTCCCGTCGGGAAGGATAGAAGGAAGTTTTTTTTTTCTTCAATAACTAGTCTTAATGATCATGACATGCATTTTGGACTTAACGGCCTGATTTATCAAACTGGTCCAATATTCCCTTTTACCATTCTTATTACCTTTGAAGTCGGGCTTGTTCGTGACGATTCTTTGCATCAGCTTCACGACTCACTTTCAACTAGTGGTGCCCCGAAGGGTTTCCACCAATAAGTCTCTCTCATTTATTCATATCTGCTTACCGTCGCCTTACAGTGCCCGTGAAGGTTTTCACTAGCAATTCTCAGTCATTTTTTCTTTCTCTTTTTTTTTTCTTTTTTTTTTTGTGAGCAACTTGATAGTTTTCTATGTCGTGTAATAACTGTTGCTCATTGCATGCGTCTCTTGGCATCCTTGAAGGCTGATCAGAAGGTCTTTGTTTGGAAGGGTTTGGGTAGGGTTGGAAAGAAGGGACGGCATAAGGCTCAAAGTAGACTCATACTGAGGGGGTTGTAGACTTACAACTCTTAGAATCGACTCTTTCATAAAACTAAAACGAATTCATGCCCCAGTTTTAGATACTGGAACTTTTTTTTTCTCTTTTTTTTTGATAATTTTTATTTGGTTAGACCGAACTGTGTAAGACTGCCTATGTATCCTTTTTTTAAGGAATCAGGTCAAACGTAGTTCAGACATCTGACCTAAACTATTTTTTCATCTTTCTTTCTACTTTTTTCTTTTCATTTTTTTCTTCTTTTCTTCTATCTTTTGTTTTCCAAAATAAGTTGCCCCAACTTCTATATACTGGGGGCATGGTCTCTTGACTGTTCTTTTTTTTTCACTTGAACTTTCCAAGGGTCGCCCTAGTTTTGTAACGACCCGACTAGTCGTTTTGAGTATCTGCACTTCGCTCGGTGATCTAGAGCCAAACATTGTGTTTCGAAGCCTTTAGGGCCTCATTCAAGCCTTTCTTTATTTGCGTGCGCAGTTCAGGTATTGACCCGAGAGGCTTATATGCAAACAAAAACTGATAAAAATAAGAATTTTTGCCTAAAAAGTTAATTTTAGTTGATTTCAGTCAATGTTTTGAGTAAATAGACCCGGACATGTGTTTTGACGGTCCCGGTGGGTCCGTATTGAAATATGGGATCTAGGCATATGCCCGAAATTGAATTCCGTAGTCCCTAGCTTGAGTTATGAATTTTTATTGAAAATTAAAAGTCTGAAAAATCTAATGCTTTTAAGAATGGACTGAATGTTTGGCATTGTTGATACCGAGTCCGTATTTTGGTTCCGGAGCCCGGTACAGGTCCAATATAATATTTTTGACTTATCTGTGAAATTTGGTGGGAAACGGAGTCGGGTTGACGTGATTCGGACGTCTGGTGGTAAAAATAGAGATTTCAAAGCTTTCTTGAAAATTTCATTTGATTTGGTGTCCAATTCGTAGTTCTAGCTGTTATTTTGGAGATTTGATCGCGCGAGCTAGTTCGTATGATGTTTTTAGACTGGTGTGCGCTTTTAGTTTGGAGTCCCGAGGGGCTTGGGTGTATTTTTGGATCATTGGTTGAGAGACTAGTAAAGTTAAGAAACTTGGGAGTTTGACCATGGTCAATATCGGGTTAAGACGACCTCTTTTCAGTGTTTTGAGTGCACGAGCAGGTCCGTAGCGTGTTTTATGATTTAAATTCATATATGATTTGTGTCTGGGAGGTTCCGGATGAGTTTCGGGGTGGTTTCGGATCATTTCGGAGAAGTTTGGGTTTTCCTGGTTTCTGGTGCGACACTGTTCATTCGCAATTGCGGAAACATTGTTCATCCGCAATTGCCAACCATTTCTGGCAATTGCGGAAACACTGTTCATTGGGAAATGCGAACTTTTGTTCCCAAATGCGACATCTACAGGCTGTTAAGTGCTGAGAATTCCGAGTTTTTGCTTCATTTTTTCATATTTTTGAACCCTAGCTTCGAAGTGAGGCGATTTTGAGAGGGGATTTTCATTCTAAATCATTGGGTAAGTATCTTTAATCAATTTCCGACTATATTTCATGATTTTATACAAGATTTAACATCAAATTCATGGGAAAACTATGAAAAAATTTGGGGATTTTGTCAAAGTTTTGATAAATAAAAATTTGAGATTTGGGAGTCGAATAAGACTCAGATATGAAAACAAAACACATATTTAGACTCGTGCGTTATGGGTAGTCAAGACCTACCTTTGGACCCGGGTTTTGACCGGGCAGGCCCGGAGTTTGACTTTTATTGACTTTTTAGAAATTGAATAAAAATTATAGCTTTATTAATTGAAATTGTTTTCTCTTGCATCGTGTGGTGTATTCAAGTCGTCATTGGCTAGATTGAAACGTGCGGAGGCGAATTTGTAGAGGAAAAGGCTAAGTTGAGTGATGAGTTAGCCAGATCGAGGTAAATGTTTTGTCTAGCTTTGTTGAGGGAATTTTTCCTCCTATTTGTCATTATTTGCTACATGCGGGGGTGATACATATATGAGGTGACGAGCGTATATGTATGTGCCAGGGTTAATCATTTTCGGGGGTGGATTATGTTAAATTTGTGTTTGTAGCATTTTGTGACATTCTGCTTAATGCCTTGTTTTACTCTTAGATACTAAGGACATAATATTAAATGATAGAAATCAAGACTTAGTTTGTTATAACTTGATCAAACTTGATGGAAATTGTAAGAATACATTGATGTGTCTAATTCGGTAATCTCTATGCGAAATCATTACTACATTACTACAATCGAATTTCTTGAGATGCTAGGCTCTATACTAGTGCTGTGGATCATTTATGAGATTCGTGGAAGTATTTGAATAATACGATTCTTGAGGGTGTTGGAACCATTGTTGACTTGGAAAGTTGTGATTTGGAATGTGTTTGGAATATCCGTTTAAGCACTCTCCTTGATGTTATTTGTGCTTCCTACCTTATTTGTCATTAATACTCATATACTTAGTAAGAAAGAGTGTAAAGCACGAAGGGTGATGCCGTGCCATATTATTGAGAGTAAATGCACGAAGGGGGATGTCGTGCCATATTATTGAGAGTAAAAGCAGGAAGGGTGATTCCGTGCCATATTATTGAGAGTAAAAGCACGAAGGGTGATGTCGTGCCACATTATTGAGAGTAAAAGCACGAAGGGTGATGCCGTGCCATATCATTTGAGAGAAAAAGCACGAAGGGTGATGCCGTGCCATTTTATTGGTATTGTTATGTTTGTATGTTATGGTGAGGTCATGGAACGAAGGGTGTTTCCATGCAGGTGAGGACGAGGGACATGCATTTTGATGTGATATCTGTTTCCTGTGTATACAGTTGTGCCCTTACCTTGAGCTGTTATTGTTGTATTTACATATTTGGGGTGACTTGTTATTATTGTCCTGTACTTGACCTTTATCTCGATTGTTGTTGCACTGTCCATGTCTTTTACTTGCTTAACTTACAATTACCATGTCTATTTCTGCTTTTATATTGTAGGTTGTACCTATTCTGCTGCACTTCAGTATAAACCTTCCACTATGCTAGCCATTCATGCCCTTACTTGTTAATTTGTAAAGAACATGTGTTTTCCTCTTAATTGTATTATTTTGTACATAGGCCTCCAACATGATAGTTAATTGAAGTTGATATTTCCTGTTTTCCAATTGTTGTTGTTACTCACGTGCTTTCCGCTTAGTCCTTTATTGTGACCCACATGTGTATCCTTGTCCAGGGTTGCTACTTGCGTATTTCCTACTTAGAAGTTCCTATTATTGTGTTCTTGTGATATGGTTGGTTCTGTTATACAATCACTTGGGAAAGATGAGTTGAACACACGAAGGGTGTTGCTGTGCTAATTGAATTGTTACGTAATTTCATTTTTAAATAGTGAGGAGGAGATAAAAGCACGAAGGGTGTTACCGTGCCATGTGATTTGACATTTTGACATTTTTGATATATATCTCATACCAGGAAAGATCGTAAATATTCTTCTGTGGTTCTTTATAGTATTTATTGTCTGACTTGCCGGGTTGTATTTGATACTTTTATCCGTTATACTTTGAACCGCTTTACTATTAATCTAATGTACAGGTTATTTAAATAAGCATCTTTTTAACTAAAATCCTCATCACTACTTCGACGAGGTTAGACAAAATACTTACCAGTACATGGGGTCGGTTGTACTGATACTGCACTTCTGCACGTCCCGTGCAGATTTTGGAGCGGAGTTGCTGGTGACGTCGGGTGCTGATTCAGAAGATGTTCGTGCGTTTGGATATAGTTTCCACTTGTCCTTGGTAGTTTAGATTATTGCTAATCAGTTTATGTAATCTTCAAACAGAACGTGTATTTATTTGTATCAGTTTTGAAGTTCCAAATCTTAGAAGCTCGTGATTCGTACTACCTGGTCTTGGTAAATTTGTAAATGTTCAGTTATCTATTTTCTATCCTCTTATAATCTTAGTTAGGTGGTATTTTTTGTTAGTTGGCTTACCTAGCGGGTTGTGTTAGGTGCCATCACGACTTGTGATTTTTGGGTCGTGACAAGGTGGTATTAGAGCATTAGGTTCGTAGGTTCTACGAGTCATGGGCAAGTGTCTAGTAGATTCCTATGGATCGGTATGATGACGTCTATACCTATCTTCAGGAGGCTACAAGGCATTTAGGAAAAATTTTCCTTTCTTCTTTCCTTATTGTGCGGCCTTGTTTTAGCTTGAAACCTATGACTTTGACTCTTCCCAATCGCTCATATGTGATTTTGTGCGCTCAATATTTGCTATGTGTCGATGATCGGTGATGCTGAAGATAGATTACGACAGGCTATGGATGCTTGATCATCATCACGATGTGTTGTCTAGCCTCTGAAGCAGATGTAGTGTTAAATCTTCTAGTCATCCATTTGTGGTGCGAGGCGGGTTTATATGTCTGGTTGGTAGGCGCAGATCTGGAAAGATTGGTTGGTGGCCTGGCTATTGTGATTAAGATAAGTTTATGGCAAGGTGTTGATATGAGTATGACTAGCGGGCCACCTTCTGCAGGATGAGTTTGGATCATGTGTCTCATATGAGGTGTTCTATGGCTTCGAGCTACGTGGTGGAGGCTGCAAATGACGATCGGATTGTAGGATCATGGGTCGTACCGGTTTTGTAACCGAGAGCTTTTATGGTTATTTTTTTGAATGTGCATATGTTGGTGAAGCACGGGTTGCTCAACGCGTATTAGCTGCGTATTGATGATCCGAATAGGATGAGTGGATTTAAGGACTTTTGAATTTGTCTACGGAGTAGCGAATGGTAATTGGATCCGCGGTATTTCCTTGTCAAGGAGGGTCTACATGTCAATATGGGAGTGATGTGAGAAATGGCTTCGGGTTCCCAAGAGGTTCCCTCAGGACGGGCATATTGGGTTGAGTTACTTTTGGTTGTCAGTCTGCATGACCCGATTGAGTTAGAGGCGATTGATTCTTATTCCTTGATTATGTGTTAATGAGTTCCGAAAGATTTATCATGGTTATGAACATGGTCGGAGTTGATGATTTCTACGCGTATAGAGGCTATATTACGTGTGATGGCATTTTCCTGGATTGGGTTAAAAAAAAGTTCTAGGTTGATGGGGTGTTCAATTTGCTTATGGTTCAGAGTTAGCTAAGAGATTTTTGTAGTGTTGCGAGTGCCATATTAGAGGCGATGCGCCATGTGGGGTTGGAATTGCAGGTATAAGGTTGCAGATAGTTTCGGAGGGAAGGATATGACTTATTGATGTCTCGGACGATTTTGGGTGTTTATGGTTTTGCAGGCACTATATGTTCCTATCGGAGTAGGGTTCGCCTGTTGACAGGTACCATGTGTTTTGACTTATGGGTGTTTTTCCGTGAGATGATGGATTATGAGATACGTGTCAGCCATTGAGTAGCGATGTTGAGATTGGGTATGAAAATTCTGGTATTCGTGAGGCTCAGCGATTGAATGTTCTTGTTGACAGACTATTCCGAGATTACGAGTTGAGAAGAAATGTAGGGTATTGGATGATTGACGGTTGGTGTTATGGGAAAGTTACTATGGACTTTTGTAGGGTTATTACATGTTTGAGGAAGATCAGAATTTGGTTTAGGGATTATTTTGAGCTTAATGAGAATATGTACTCTGTATCGGATCGGACTTGTTTGTTTTGCGCAGTTGTTGCCATGTTTATATGTGGAATGGATGTTATTCATGCCTTGGTTTTGTGCTATATGTTTCTCTCTTATACTATGGCGGGTTGTAAGGGTTACATGATTCTTCGTACGCATATTGTGATTCAATTTAGGCCTCATGGCATTATGGGCGAGGTAGCCTTTGCGATGTGGATTTGCTTATTGCACCATAGTTGTGCTTGTCTTTTTTAGTATTATTTGTTCCTAATAATTTTTTCCACAGTTATATTTTTGTGCACTCGGTTGTGCTTGATATTGATGCACATGTGATCAGTGAGCCCGAGCATTATGGCTCGAAGGGTACCCTATATGGATTGATATGATGGGGATCAGGTTGCACGCCACAACGGTACAGTGATGAGATATGGCTCCTTATTTCTTTTTTGTGTATGTTGCTTTCACCTTGTTGAGGATAGTTCATAGTAAAGTGCTAAAAATTTTCCCTGCCTATTTAACTTGCTGAGCAGTTTTCTTATTTAGAATTCTTATTGTTATCTGTCATGTCTGAATTTTTACTTGTTAGTGTACGGAACCAAGTTGCATGTGGCTCCATATGATTATTGTTAGTTCTTAGGGGTGTGTCTGCTTGTATTGGCTGAGATGAGGTTCCTAGACCTGAGATTTGCGCTATTGTATTGGGATGAGGAAGGTTTAGGGGAATAACACTACATTTTGTTGAGGATGTGGGCAATGGCCCTGGTCGGGCAAGTGAGTTTCTTGGCTTATTGATCAGATGAGTGGTTAAGCGGTTATGTGTGTTCTTTCATCATTGGTAGGGTATGAAGGTTTTGAACGAGCTTATAATCAGTATGGGGTTTGCTACTGGCATCAGATTTGTTTTGGATTTGGTTTGGGCAGTAATGATGGTCACAAGTTCCTACTGGGAGTGTCGAAGTGATGGAGTACGTCATGTGATTATATCTTGTGTTATGGTTGTGACTTGATACAACTTGTTTAGACTTATGCAGTGTGTGGCTGTGGGGTTCGGATCTTGTAATGAATTCTTGATGATAGAGATGGAGTTCTAAGGTTTAAGGCCAAGGTTGAAATGAGGACCTCGAATTATGTTGTGTTGGTGGGCTTATGTGGATCAGAGTAACGTGGGATCACACCCAGGTTTATGTTTAGTAAGGTTACACCGTGATTTGATAGCTTTGGAACGGCTCCTAGCACGTTCGAGGACGAACGTGAGTTTAAGTGGTGGAGGATGTAGCGACCCGACTGTTCGTTTTGAGCATCTGCACTTCGCTCGGTGATTTAGAGCCAAAATCTGTGTTTCGAAGCCTTTAGGGCCTCATTCTAGCCTTCCTTTATTTGCGTGCGCAATCCGGGTATTGACCCGGGAGGCTTATATGAAAAAACAAAAACTGATAAAAACAAGAATTTTTGCCTAAAAAGTTAATTTTAGTTGATTTAAGTCAACGTTTTGAGTAAATGGACCCGTATTTTGACAGTCCCGGTGGGTCCGTGTCTAAATATGAGATCTGGGCGTATGCCCGGAAACGAATTCCGAGGTCCCTAGCTTGAGTTATGAATTTTTATTGAAAATTAAAAGTCTGAAAAATCTAATGCTTTTAAGAATTGATTGAATGTTTGGCATTGTTGATACCGGGTCCGTATTTTGGTTTCGGAGCCCGGTAGAGGTCCAATATAATATTTTTAACTTATCTGTGAAATTTGGTGGGAAACGGAGTCTGTTTGACGTGATTCGGACGTCCGGTGGTAAAAATAGAGATTTCAAAGCTTTCTTGAAAATTTCATTTGATTTGGTGTCCAATTCGTAGTTCTAGGTGTTATTTTGGCGATTTGATCGCGTGAGCTAGTTCGTATGATGTTTTTAGATTGGTGTGCACTTTTAGTTTGAAGTCCCGAGGGGCTTGGGTGTATTTTTGGATCATTGGTTGAGAGACTAGTGAAGTTAAGAAACTTGGGAGTTTGACCATGGTCAATATCGGGTTAAGACGACCCCTTTTCAGTGTTTTGAGTGCGCGAACAGGTTCGTAGCTTGTTTTATGATTGAAATTCATATATGGTTTGTGTCCGGGAGGTTCCGAATAAGTTTCGGGGTGGTTTCAGATCATTACGGAGATGTTTGGGTTTTCCTGGTTTCTGGTGCGACATTGTTCATTCGCAATTGCGGAAACATTGTTCATCCGCAATTGCCAACCATTTCTGGCAATTGCGGAAACACTGTTCATTGGGAAATGTGAACTTTTGTTCCCAAATGCGACATCTGCAGGCTGTTAAGTGCTGAGAATTCCGAGTTTTTGCTTTATTTTTTCATATTTTTGAACCCTAGCTTCAAAGTGAGGCGATTTTGAGAGGGGATTTTCACGCCAAATCATTGGGTAAGTATCTTTAATCAATTTCCGACTATATTTCATGATTTTATACAAGATTTAACATCAAATTCATGGGAAAACTATGGAAAAATTTGGGAATTTTGTCAAAGTTTTGAAAAATAAAAATTTGAGTTTTGGGAGTCGAATAAGACTCGTATTTGAAAACAAAACACATATTTGGACTCGTGGGGTTATGGGTAGTCAAGACCTACCTTTGGACCCGGGTTTTGACCGGGCGGGCTCGGGGTTTGACTTTTTTTGATTTTTTAGAAATTGAATAAAAATCATAGCTTTATTAATTGAAATTGTTTTCTCTTGCATCATGTGGTGTATTCAAGTCGTCATTGGCTAGATTGAAACGAGCAGAGGCAAATTTGTAGAGGAAAAGGCTAAGTTGAGTGTTGAGTTAGCCAGATCGAGGTAAATGTTTTGCTAGCTTTGTTGAGGGAATTTTTCCTCCTATTATTCATTGTTTGCTACATACGGGGGTGTTACATATATGAGGTGACGAACGTATATGTATGTGCCAGGGTTAATCATGCTCGGGGGTGGATTATGTTATATTTGTGTTTGTAGAATTTTGTGACATTGTGCTTAATGCCTTGTTTTACTCTTAGATACTAAGGACATAATATTAAATGATAGAAATCAAGACTTAGTTTATTATAACTTGATCAAACTTGATGGAAATTGTAAGAATACATTGATGTGTCTAATTCGGTCATCTCTATGCGAAATCATTACTACATTACTACAACCAAATTTCTTGAGATGCTAGGCTCTATACTTGTGTTGTGGATCATTTATGAGATTCGTGGAAGTATTTGAATAATACGATTCTTGAGGGTGTTGGAACCATTGTTGACTTGGAAAGTTGTGAATTGGAATGTGTTTGGGATATCCGTTTAAGCACTCTCCTTGATGTTATTTGTGCTTCCTGCCTTATTTTGCATTAATACTCATATGCTTGGTAAGAAAGAGTGTAAAGCACAAAGGGTGATGCCATGCCATTGTTTATACATTATCATGTGAGGGAGAGTGTAAAGCACGAAGGGTGATGTTGTGCCATATTATTGAGAGTAAAAGCACGAAGGGTGATGCCGTGCCATATTATTGAGAGTAAAAGCACGAAGGGTGATGCCGTGCCACATTATTGAGAGTAAACGCACGAAGGGTGATGCCGTGCCATATCATTTGAGAGCAAAACCACGAAGGGTGATGCCGTGCCATTTCATTTGTATTGTTATGTTTGTATGTTATGGTGAGGTCATGGCACGAAGGGTGTTTCCGTGCAGGTGAGGATGAGGGACATGCATTTTGATGTGATATCTGTTTCCCGTGTATATGGTTGTGCCCTTACCTTGAGCTGTTATTGTTGTATTTACATATTTGGGGTGACTTATTATTATTGTCCTGTACTTGACCTTTATCTCGATTGTTGTTGCACTGTCCATGTCTTTTACTTGCTTAACTTTCAATTGCCATGTCTATTTCTACTTTTATATTATATGTTGTATCTATTCTGTTGCACTTCAGTATAAGCCTTCCACTATGCTAGCCATTCATGCCCTTACTTGTTAATTTGTAAAGAACATGTGTTTTCCTCTTAATTGTATTATTTTGTATATAGGCCTCCAACATGCTAGTTAATTGAAGTTGATATTTCCCGTTTTCCAATTGTTGTTGTTACTCACGTGCTTTCCGCTTAGTCCTTTACTGTGACCCACATGTGTATCCTTGTCCACGGTTGCTACTTGCATATTTCCTACTTAGAAGTTCCTATTATTGTGTTCTTGTAATATGGTTGGTTCTGTTAGACAATCACTTGGGAAAGATGAGTTGAACGCACGAAGGGTATTGCCGTGCTAATTGAATTGTTACATAATTTCATTTACAAATGGTAAGGATGAGATAAAAGCACGAAGGGTGTTACCGTGCCATGTGATTTGACATTTTTGACATATATCTCATACTAGGAAAGATCTAAATATTCTATTGTGGTTCTTTACAGTATTCATTGTCTGACTCACCGGGTTGTATTTGATACTTTTATCCGTTATACTTTGAACTGCTTTACTGTTAATCTAATGTACAGGTTATTTAAATAAGCATCTTTTTAACTAAAAGCCTCATCACTACTTCGACGAGGTTAGACAAAATACTTACCAGTACATGGGGTTGGTTGTACTGATACTGCACTTCTGCACGTCCCGTGCAGATTTTGGAGCGGAGTTGCTGGTGACGTCGGGTGCTGATTCAGAAGATGTTCGTGCATTTGGATATAACTGCCACTTGTCCTTGGTAGTTTAGATTATTGCTAATCAGTTTATGTAATCTTCAAATAGAACGTGTATTTATTTGTATCAGTTTTGAAGTTCCAAATCTTAGAAGCTCGTGATTCGTACTACCTGGTCTTGGTGTATTTGTAAATGTTCAGTTATCTATTTTCTATCTTCTTATAATCTTAGTTGGGTGGTATTTTCTGTTAGTTGGCTTACCTAGCGGGTTGAGTTAGGTACCATCACAACTTGTGGTTTTTGGGTCGTGACAAGTTTGTACTCTTGGGGCATGAACTTTTTCTTTATCATTTTTTTTCATTTTTATTTTTTATTGGACTTTTAACTCTAAACTTGATTCCAAAAGAGGGTGGTCAAAGAGAATTACACAGGCTCAAAAGGGGTGACAAAGGGTATAAAGTGTTTGGGTAGTAGAATAGGGCCTCCCAACCTTGAGAACACCAAACATAGTATCTTTTTGCGATCACAGCATTGACGAACATGCCTATCTTCTTGGTGTATCGTGGTCACAAGATACTTTTCATCCCTTAATGTGAAACTTTCCAACAAACTTCAATTGATTCTTCCTCAACCTGATCTTTACAATGATTTTGAAGGTAAAGATTCTTAACCTCCACAGGTATGACTATTCTAGTTCCACTTGAATTTTACTCGGGCTTAATTCCAAGGTATTTTAACTCTTTTTCATCCTCAAAAGTGTCTTTTTATCAGTTATCCAATTCAAGATTATATTAATTTTCTAAGATCTGGCCAAAAATTCCGTATGCATGTCATGTCACTAGAACTAGCGGCGAAAGAACTGAGCATGGAATGACACAAAAGGACAAACTGTATTTCATTGAGTAAAGGATGGAAGGGTTTAACAACAAGACAAACAACCTAAAATCTGAGTTTCAACCCTAAATAGCCTGGATAATGAAAGTAGCAACAGAACAGACAGACAGACAAGACTCACCCAAATAGAATGGAGGGATAGAAGGGTTTGACTTAATAAAACAAATAAAATCTGGATCATAACCCTGAAATAACCCAGATAATAGAAAAAACATCAAAACAAACTACCAAGATTCCTTCCTGGTGAGGAGGGAATGACTTTTCAATTGCTAAGCTTGACATTTAGCCACAAAATTGCTCATCAAAATCACTAGAGCCTTCTCCAATTTCAATCTGATTAACTCCATTCAGCAAGCTCCCAAGAGGATTCTCATGCTCCATGTCACCACGTATCATCCCCACAAAGTGTGCATTATCATGTGCAGGTAAAGGATTCTGCGCGATGTTCTGGGTGTCAATGTCTTGGATCACAATAAGGTTTTCCTGGATCATCCTTTCTATTTCTCTTTTCAAATCCCGACAACTTTCAACATTGTGCCCTTGGGCATTGGAATGGTATTCACACCTTTTAGAAGGGTCAAAACTTCTTTCACGTGGGTCCACATGATTTGGAGAAATAGGTGCAATCATGTCATAATGCTTTAATTTCTCAAACAAGCTTGCATAGGACTCTCCTATTAGTGTCTTTCAACCTTTGTTCCCCTTTATACCCCTGGCTTGGATGCGGGTTATAGGGCATTTGAAAGTTTTGTGGAGGCTGGTGGAGATTTTGCGGTGCTGGTGCTCGCCTTCTAGGGTGTTTTGGTGGCTGGACAACATACTGAGGTGGAGCATCAGAGTATTGTGTGTTCTGGGGTGGAATCATCGGAAACGAGACGAGGCTGGTCATACCTTCGAGATGTTCTCCTAGGACCTCTTCTCGACCCTGTTGTCATCATGGTTTCTTCATCCTTCTTATTCGTGTCACTAAAACTATCAGATTCTATTTAGACAGCCTGAGTTGCAGCTTTGAGAACTGCTTGACTTATGATTCTTCCTGTCTTAAGGCCATTCTCAACCATTTCCCCCATTTTGATTGCTTCCGAGAAAGATTTTCCCACTGCGGACATCATGTTTTGAAAATAATCTGGCTCTTGAGCCTGAAGGAAGACAATAATTAACTTGTGGCCATCCATGGGTGGCTTAACTCTAGCCGCTTGCTCTCTCCATTTAATGGCATATTCCCTGAAACTTTCAGTTGGTTTCTTTATCAGGTTTGAAAGGGAATTGCGGTCCGGGGCAATATCGATGTTTTATGGAACTGTTTGACAAAGGCCTGGGCCATGTCATCCTCCCGCACCTCTTAGCTGATTGCAATACCTTTTCAAATGGGCTATGGGGCCTCCATGTCCATCATACTTTTCAAAATTGGGAGTCTTGAAACCAAATGGCAAACGAACATCGGGGAACATACATAGATCCTTGAAGGCAATACTCTTCTGACCTGCCAACCCTTGCATATTTTTCAACTGTTGTTCTAAACTTTTCACTCTTTGGATCATTTCTTCCCGTGCCATTTTTCGGGCAGGCTTCTCAATCTTTGTAGGAAGATCAAATAAGCAGGAATATTACTCAGGAGAGTGGTACTGTTCTTGCTGAGTAGCAAATTGTGACTCATGAGCTTTCCTCTGCACCATAGTCGGCTGTGGGACGGCGAAGATGGGCATAATAGCATGGTTGTCTGATTGGTTGTCAGTGGCATACTTTGGAGCGCACAATAGAAGTTCCAACTATAGTCGTACAGTTGGGATAAAGACTGAATCCAGATGGATATGATTGATCAGACAAGGAAACCAGAGTAGTAGTAGTTGAGATGGATGTGAACTCTGGAAAACCATGAATAGAAAGGGGTAGTCCTTGGCCATTGGCCCATGCTTGAAACATTTCAGTCATTTGCTGCTTCAGTACTCTATTTTCCTCAACCACAGTAGACTCTTGTTGAACCCCCTGACCCCGGATCTCTTGACCGCTCGCAACAGCTTCAATGTCAGTTGTCATTGACATTTTTCTCTTGGACTTTATGAATTATGGATGTGCTGCAGCCTGCAGCTTACCACAAACCGACCACCTCAAACTTTCTTCACAAATTCAAAATAAACAACATGTTAGAATGGTCACTCTTTTTTTTAAGCACTTTCCTTCCTTCTCTCTCTTTTTTTTTATTTTTATTAATGATTCGATCGAACCTGATGTAGGTTGCCTACGTATCATGTGGGAACATGAATCGGATCTTGCGTAGTTCGAGAATATCAGAAATAAAGTAAATAAACTAACTCTTTTCTTTTTGGACTTTGCGTTTCTTTTTGTCTTTTTAATTTTTGAAAGAAAGACTTATAAAGAAGAAAGAAAATATTTTTTAATTTAAATTTTTATTAGAATTTTTGAAAAAGAAAGACTTCTAAAGAAGAAAGAACTTTTTTTTTTTTTTAATTTCGATTTTTTTTTTGAAATTTCGAAAGAAAAACTTCTAAAGAAGAAAGGAAATATATTAGGATTTTTATTTTGAATTTATGAAAGAAATATTTCTAAAGAAAAAAGAAAATATTTTTGAATTTTGAATTTCCTTTTCAATTATCGAAAGAAGAGTGAAAATATTTTTGAATTTTTTATTTTGGTTTTGTTGATTTTTTTCGAAAGTTTTGAAAGAAAGACTTCTAAAGAAGAAAGAAAAATATTTTTTTTTTTGAAATTTTGAATTTTTGTGAAAAAGACTTCTAAAAAAAGGTAGAAAATATTTTTTGGATTTTGATTTGATTTTCTTTTCGAATGAAAGACTTTTGAAATGAAAGAAAATATTTTTTTTATTCGGGATTTCTAAAGAAAGACTTCTAAAGAAGGAATTAAAGGATTTTTTTTTGGATTTTTGAAAATTATGGGCTGAAACCGATGAGATTTTCTTAGTATCTCACATCCGGTGAGAATCGGACCCTCATAGTTCGGCCAGTTTTGACATAATCGGGAAAACAAGATATTTGACTCTTTTTGGTTTTTCAATTTTCATCATTTTTTAAAAATTTTTTGGTAGAGTTTCGGGACATTTTCAAATACCGAGGTTTTCAGAACCGGCTTAATTTCTCTCCTACCTCACTCTTGGTTTTTCTCTTGAATTTCTTTTCCTAGCCGATCAACATGCAAGCCGGAACAAATAAATGCGCAGATAGCACGTAGGATGCATCAGGATGGTCTTTTATTTCGGGTACACCTATCCTAGATGGACCCAACCCCTGTGTTGAGTCCCCAAAGTCAAATGCACGTGATGCAAACAAACATTCCTACTAGGGATCCGGCATGAGACTATGTTATTCTAGGTTTAAACCTGGGGTTGTGTTCTAGACATGTCTTACCCAAGCGAACAACTTGAGCCGAGATGGGAGTGATGTACCAGGAGCACGAAAGTCTACCCGGCCTAGTGGCTGATCCATCCTCATTCTATTTGGTACGATCTCTAACAGAAAAGCGGGCCACGCGAACGTGTGCACCATGTTTTTAGATGATTCAGAAGGGAGGCGTAAGAAGATAATTTAATACAGTTCAAATAATATCAAAGCGGTAAATAAGCGGCAATTAGAACATTAGGCCCACAAACACAGTAATATCAACAAAAAATAAAGCTAAGTATAGATCACATTAACAAGCTCGAATTCTGAACCCTAAATCAGAGATTCTGGGTTCTTTTCCCCAGCAAAGTCTCTAGAGCTGTCAGACCACCTTTTTCCCGAGGGATAGGGGGATAGGAAGTTTTTTCCAATTAAAGTGACATTAATCGAAATGAGATTATTTATTTAATTTTAGAGTCGCCACTTGGGATAATTTATGGTGTCCCAAGTCACGATTTATTTTAAATCCCAAATCGAGGAAATTGGACTCTGTTCTAAAGTCTGCGAATCCAGAAGATCGGGTAAGGAATTCTATTAACCCGGAAGAAGTTGTTAGACATTTCCGGCTACCGTGGTATTAGCACGGTCGCTTTTAATCATACATGGCTTAGTCAAATTGGTTTAATTACGCATTTTAAAACCTATGTGTAGTTTACCTTTTACCGCTTTTAATTACTTTATTATTCATAATTTATAGAATTATCTTAAAACTAATGGTGTCTAACGGGCCGAGTCAACTCGTTTCCGGCCCGGCCCAGACCGATTGAAATCGGAACCGGCCCGGACCGATACAAAGGGGCCGGGTGGGCTGGGTTAATGTGGTAAGGGGGTTGGTCCGTTTACCTTCTTGCAACCGGTTAACAGGACCGGTCAAACCCGGTCAACGAGATTTACTGTAGAATCAGTCAAAGATTTGTTGATACCCAATTTTTCCCTATATATTTTCAAAATAACATATGCATGCATATATAAGCATGCCCAAGAGTTTTAGTATTTTTCCTAATTTCTAAAAGATTTTTAAAATCAATTTATTGCCCATTTTAGCAGTATGAAAAAACCAATAGTTATTCCCAAAATTATCATTTTGGTGGATAATTTGTTTTATTTCCCATATTTATACCCAAATATACTTAAGGTAATTTTTGTAAATTTATTTGGTATTTTAAATGCTAAATTGCATATAATTGCAATTTTAGCCTATTTTAAGATTAATAGCATTTTATAATTATAAATTTGGTTCCAATATTTTTAAATTTATATTTCTATATTATTTACTGATTCAGTACTTTTAGTTTAATTTCAGAATCATTTTTACTATTTTTTTATAAAATAAAAAGGGAGAAACTGGCTATTTAATATGTAGCCCCAATCTATTTCAATTATAGCCAAATTGATCTCCTAATTGACCCAATTTTGAACTCCAAATTGCTCGGCCCAGTTCTAATTTAACCCGACCCCCGACCCAACCAATTAACCCGCTTGGCCCTTCTTTCAATCCAGGCGGTTGATCATTTTGATCAACGGCCACGATCACCCCTTACCATTTTTAACCCACCGACCATACCCTAATTCCCTCATTTCCATCTCTCAGCTGCCTTCAAACACTCTCCTCTCCCAAAACTCTCTCGAAGGCTCCTCGGAACCCTAGTCATCTTTCGCCCTTTTCAACCGCACTTTCACTGAAATCCATGGCTTCTCAGGCCATGGATGGCCTGTAGTCACCCCCCTCCACCTTTAAACCCTGGGTGTTCGAAGTTTCGAGGTCTGACCTCGATGGTGTTCTTTCAAATCTTCTCAGATCCATGGCTTTGAGGCCTCTCCGGCCTCGCTCCGGCATATCCAAGCATCAGGAGCCTATTTCTGACCTCTCCGACTCAAGATCGGACTATCTTCCAAGCCTTTCTCATTTCTAGGGTTTCTCTGAAACCCTAAGCTATTCGAGGTTTTCTCTGTTTGTTTCCTTAGATCTATGCTATATCTGTGTTCTACTGGGGTTTTAAAACGTTTTCCCCAATCTTTTCTTTCAAAATTTGTTTCTCTTCGATTTAGGGTTTCTGAAAAAGTTTTAAAATATTTTCTGACTCCTCTTCTTCTTTTCTTTGTGTGAATCTGTCCATGCTATGTTTTTATGATCTCTTTTCTACCTCGCATGCCCTTCTCCTGTGTTCTTATGTTTGCCTTATTATGCATATTCTTCTATTGTGCTCCGTTCTTTCTTCTACTGATTTCTATATCATGCTTTCACACGTTTACCTTATGTGTTCGTTTACCCCTGTGTTCCTTACTGTATTTTCTACTAAGCTCTTAGTTCTTTATTTGCCTTCTTCTGGACTTTGTTTGAGTTCTTTCTAAACATGTTTCATCTACTGTTTCCTTAAGTTTATACTACCTCTTTGTCTTCTGAACTTGTTTAAGTTCCAAGCTTTTCTTAAAACATGTTCTTTATGCTTTAAATCAAGTTTCTTCACTCTATTTGTTTTGAACCTGCTATTTTACCTGTGTGTTTTCTCATGAGTCTGTGAAAGAGACCTCTGAGCCTGTTTCAGTTATTTGTCTTCTCGTCTCTGCATCTGATTCGAGTTGAAAACCCTAGGATTTGGGGTTTTTGGCGAGTTTGATCTTGTTTGTGGACTAGGGTTCTATTATGGAACCCCGGATTCTCTCAAACTAAGTCTGAGTCTATGTACTGAATTTGAGCCTCTTTGTTTGTGACTCTGAACTTTTCTATACTAGATTCTTTCTAATTAACATGACAGTTCTTTCTTGTTTGACATGTCTGTATGCTTTATATATGCGGAATTCTTCCTTCAAAAAAGGTTTTGCCAATTTCTGATTGATTCAAAATTCCTTTTAATAAGGTTTGCTTGATTGTTACTGATTTTCTTTAATTAAACCTTTCTTCACCTTTTCTGGTTGGATTCATTCATACCAAACTCAATTTCTGATTTTAACTGGATGTTGATTGATTGCCTTTCCTTATTTGCACAAACCGTGTTACTATCAAACTCTTTCCTTAAATAGTTTTCTGTGTATTTGCCCTTCTTGTACTACTTTGGAAAAGATTCTGATCAAATTCTTTCCTTATTTATTCTGCCCGTTTGAAATCAGAATCCCTTAATTAAAGGGAGACCTTATGTAATTGATTTCAAAACTATTTTCTTACCTTTTTCTTACTTGCTTTCTGCACTATAAAGGGCACGACCTTTCAGCACTTTAAGACACCTTGAGTTCAATACTCTAACACACATTACTTACTTTCAATTTCAATACCCTTACGCTTCACCCAACACTCTACTCTCTTCTGAGATATTCTGACTATTTGCTTGCAATTTGGCTTTACAAGACTACTGCTTTTACTTTCTTGTTTCCCCGAAACTGGTATGTTCTAATTTAAGTTTCAGCCTCATCCCAATGTGTTTATTTCACAGCTTCTATCATCCTATCTACTATACTATCTATGCTTAGTGTTAAATATGTATGTTGTCCTCTTTGCATCCGTTTTCTGCTGTGAATCCCCATACCCCTATTCCCCTCTATGTGTTTGAGTTAAGGTTCAGGCATGGTAGCATCCAAATTGTTGTTCATGTCTGTGCTTGATCCATTAAAGGATCCTAACTCCCAAACAATGTGGCTAACAGGCTGGTTGGAGTGTGCCAGCACTTCCAATTGTTGGGTATGACTACCAGCCTGTCTTGACTTTCCCCTAAACCCCTTTCTGCACTTACACTCACTCTTAGTTTCTAAGTTCTGCCCCTCTCCTATGAGCCTTGCTCTGGGGACCTTGAGTTCCCTCTGAACTTGGACATTTGAGGGATGGCCCTTCCACACTGCACTATAATTCAATTCTGTAATGAATTTGGGTGTAAGCACTGCCCGGAGTTCATGAGGCTCTTGGGAACTCTGACACACCCAGAAAATGAGAAAGGCTTTGTAAATTGGATCTTTGGAGTTGGTTTATTTCATATTTCAGACCTGGAGTCTGAATCAGGCTCTCCTTGGTTGTACTCTAATTTCTGATGTAATTTTATTTTTCTTGATTCGTTCTGGTTGTAATAATTTTGTAATAACTTATGGGGGTTTTAGTGAAAAGGGAAGGGTCACTCATGTATGCATAAGTGTAGATATCATGCTCTTAGGTATTTACTTCTGCAATCATATCCTGCTTTCATTTCTGCATTCTCGAAATCCTGCCCTATAGGTTTTCTACACTTCTACATTTCAGAAATCATGTCTATAAGTTCTGTCTTCATACATAGATATCATACAATAGTTCCTGCATTTTCTGTATTTCATATAGAGAACATGTCAATAGGATTTTGCATTTTTGCATCTCATATAGAGAACATGTCTATAGGATTCTGCATTTCTGCATCTCATATAGAGAACCTGTCTATAGGATCTCTTAAATTCTGCATAAACATCTATCACTAGGCAAACAGTTTATAGATTTAAATAACAAATTGCCTTCTAGATACCATGCCTATAGGACTCCTGCATTTCTATAAATGTTTTTCAAACCAACCACGCTTAGAAAGCATGCCTATAGGAGTAACCAGCTGAATCTGAATTGTCTACAAGTCTAAAATCAGTGGTAACAATACCCAATACCCGCAGAACTTATGTTTTCTATAATCGGCAAGCCTTCTTTAAAATCAGTGTACTCCTGCATTATTAGATATCATGCCTATAGGTTTCACCTAGGCAAGCCATTAGGTAATTAATCAACTACACCAATCTTTGATAATTACAACCAGCAGGCAGGCCTAATTCGGACTTCTTATCTGAAAATATGTGATAAATCAGCCTGCCTTAACGCTTTAAGTTAATTCAGACCATAACCAGTACGTGCAAGACATGCTAAACAATCTGTCTTTAAGTGAGGAGGCCTGTCTGAGCCTTATAACTGTTATGTGTTTCCCATATCTGCTTTATGTGTTTTTGTTTGTCGCCTTAGAATTTTATCCTTTTAAACTCTGAAAAGCCCCAAATCTCCCTCCCCCTTTAGGACTAGTAGTTCCAAATGCCTCCGGGACTGATAGGATTGGGACGGGTAATAGCATGCAATAAGTAACGAGACTATTCCGCGCTTTAATACCTTAACGGGGTGGGAAAGGGTAGATATGGATATGATGACCATGCGATAACACCACGTGTATAAACAGTTACCGGGTGTTGTGTGGGGTGATCCATATTATTTATAAACCTAGGACTCCCCCTTCCCTTTACTTGTTTAATCTTTCAGAATTTCTTTTTAAAAAAAAAGAAACTGCTCAACTTTTAGCTTCTTTAACTACTTTTGCTTCAGTTGCTTGCAACCGTTATGTGAAAACTATCTCGTATTTGCAATTCTTGCTTGTTCACTTGTCATTTGCACTTAAAGTCATAATTATAGCATGGCCGGGAACCACACTAGTGGATCTTGAGGGGTGCCTAACACCTTCCCCTCGAGATAATTTCAAGCCCTTACCCAATCTCTGATTTTTCTAAATCAAATTTCTTTAGTGTCCTAATGCACTTAATCATTAGGTGGAGACTCTTCAATTGCAAACCCAATTCCCAAAAGGAAATGAGTTGTCCGCCCAAATGTCATAAACCCGATTTCTCGAGAGAAAGGGGGCATCGACAACTCCTATGAAAAGAAAGTTACACATGGTCAAATGGGCCACGGTCACCAAACCAAAGAACAAGGGAGGGCTGGGCCTCCAGTAGTCCCACCTAAAGAACAAAACATGTCACACCAGTCTTGCTTGGAGACTCTACAATAACACTACCTTCATCTGGGATAGAGTGCTCATGGGTAAGCACTGCAATGGAGGATGGAGGAGGGTTAAGGCTAAAACTAGAACCTAGAAAAGTATTCAGGAGGGCTGGAAGATTTGCACAAATTGCACTAGATGGGTGGTTCACAAAGGGGATAGGGTTAGATTTCTTACTGACTCATGGATGCCCAAAATGCAACCCCAGGATACGATCCTTAATGGTCCATGGCACCACAGAGACATGAATACCAGGATTAATGGGGTTTGGGATTTCAGCTACATTCCCTAACCAATCCCACATGACATCACCTTGATAATACAAAACACCTTCATGCCAACCTCTACCTTTGTTGAGGACAAACTAATCTGGAACCTTGACCCCAATGACACGTTTAATACCAAATCAATCTACTCCTATCTAGATGCACTTATGCACAATGACAATTCTAATGAAGACCACTTCAGCTGGAATTGGAAACTAAAGACCCCTAATAAGATCAAGTTCTTCATATGGCCCATGCAACAAAACAGGCTGCATGTAGGGAATCACTTACGTCACATTGGCCTGAGAATTATCCCTAATTGCTACTTCTGTGATCATACAATAGAAGACATAAACCACATGTTCTTTGAAAGTGCCAATGCCAAAAAATTCTGGCAGCATTTGCTGCACAACTGCACTCAACAGCCTAGCTTTAGTCTAAATCCCTTTTCTATGCCCAATTGGGAAGAAACATGGCATAGGCTCCAAAATGTGGACTACAATGCTTGCATCAAATGGAAACAACTACTGCCCTTCTGCCTCTGGGCAATTTGGCTAACCAGGAACTCTAATGTCTTTGAAAAGAGGAAAAATCACATTAATGTTCACCAAACAATAGCTAAGGCTGTTGAATACCACCATGTAGCAGCCACTTCAAGGCATGTTCGAGCAACAACCACCTTATATCTAAAGTGGTGACCACCAGATATAGGCTATTATAAGATGAACATTGATGGGGCCGCATGCCTTAACACAAGGAAAGGGGGTATAGGGGAACAACAGGGGTGACTAAATCTTAGGCTTTATGAGAGGGCTTCCAAACACTAATAGTCTTAGGGCAGAGCTCCAAGCCTTATGGTTGGGGCTAAAAATAGCCCTAGATCAAGGCTTGGCACCTCAGGTGATTGACACTGACTCTGAAATGATGCTGAAAATGTTAAAGAATGGCAACTTAACTCACAACCCCATAATTTCTGAATTCAGGTATCTGATGGAGCAGTTGGGGAACCCAGTCATAGGCCATAGCTACATGGAGCAGAATCAAGTGGCGGACTCCTCGCTAAGGAAGGAGCTAGGAAGGAAGTTTTTGACAAGACCCAATTTTTGGCAGTTCCTCCGGTGTTTGCAAACAAAGCAGTGTGGGCAGACATCTTAGGAACTATTTTTGAAAGAAAAATCAATGTTTGTAATAGGGAGACCTTGGTAGACATTGATAACAATCAACAGGGGATCTCATCCTCCTATATTGATGTAATTTTGTGAATTTATAAATATATAAGTATCAAATTAACCAAAAAAAAATATTACTAAACTTGAAAGTTGCAGCATCTTTATATGAGCTTAGAAGAGCTCAAAATATTTACTTGGGCATTCTATAACTATCCATATTACCATACTAGAGAACTTTAATTAGGCATCCAATATTTAAGAATCGTACTTCAAGTTTTCCTATTACTACTATTTGTTGGACTTTAAAGGCATTGGGCTTCAAAGACTTTAAGCATTGGGCTTAAAGTCTAAGAGTGTGAATTGGAAATGGTGGGAAATAAAATGGAGGGAAATGAAAATTTGAATGAAGTGAGCTTTTGACTTGCACTTTGTCCCTCATTGGTGAGGGACAACTACATTTGTGTGCTTATATATAGAATCACTTCTTAAAGCTCTTAAAAGGAGTTGAAGAGAATGAACCCTCGCGCCGTCGTCGTCGCTCGGCTCGGCTTCGGCTTCGGCTTCGACTTCGACTTCGGCTTCGGCTTCGGCTTCGGCTTCGGCTTTGGATTTGGATTTGGATTTGGATTTGGATTTGGATTTGGATTTGTCAAATGATCGATCGATAAGATTATTTTTGGACAAAATTTATTTAATTAATAATTTAATAATTAATTAAATGCCAGATCACTGCTGAAGAATTAGAAGGATAGTCTGGCCGCGGTCCTGGCGTAACCGCAGTAGGACCGCGCCAGAACACTTCTGCAGATTCAGAGGACCACTCTGGCCGCGGTCCTGGCGTAACCGCGGCAGGACGCGTAAAATCTGAACAGACACCTTTTCCAGAACAGACATCACACCTCTTCCAATAATTGCCTATAAATTCTGAGGCATGGCTTCGTTTTTAATATATAAAAAAAAACACCAAAACACTACAAAACTTCCTTCTTTCTGAAAAAATACTGCATTCGAATTCGCAGTCTCTCTCTCTCAAATTCGTAAGTGTGATTTTGCTCCGTTCTTTGAATTCGTTGGTATCTTGCAGTTTGTATTGCCACTGTTGCAGGAAGGTTTATTCCGTTTCATCCTGGGAGGATTTAATCCATTACCTTGGCAACGTGTGAGGGGGTTAAAACTCCTTAAGGACACACAAGCAAATTGTGGACTCGGAATATTTCTTATTCTTTACTGTTTTTTTCCAGTTTCTTTTATTCTTCTAATAGTTTTCTGATTTTGTGTTTTAACACAGTAGCGCACAACAAGCTTAAGGAATTTTATTTTATACTAACGTTTCTGTGTTGAAATATATATTAAAACTGTTATCTATATTTGTATATTGTTTTGGAGATTAAAGCTTTCGTGCTTTCTACTCCAATAATTGTTATGTCCGGTTTAAAGTATATCAAAACTTTACCGGAATAATAAACGTACGGGTTTGAAGTATATAAAAACTTCACCATTGCTACGTGTTGTATGTTTGGTTTGGTATTCAGTTTGAAGATATCAAAACTTCACTGATTTAACCAAGTTCTGTTTGTTTCCAACTTTACAGAAAAAATGACGAATGAAACCCAAACTAATGGAAATGTTGCNCCATGGCTTCTCAGGGCCATGGGATGGCCTGTACCTCTCCCCCCTCCACCTTTAAACCGTTGGGTGTTCGAAGTTTCGAGGTCTGACCTCGATGGTGTTCTTTCAAATCTTCTCAGATCCATGGCTTTGAGGCCTCTCCGGCCTCGCTCCGGCATATCCAAGCATCAGGAGCCTATTTCTGACCTCTCTGACCCAAGATCGGACTTTCATCCAAGCCTTTCTCATTTCTAGGGTTTCTCTGAAACCCTAAGCTATTCGAGGTTTTCTCTGGTTGTTTCCTTAGATCTGTGCTATATCTGTGTTCTACTGGAATTTTAAAACGTTTTCCCCAATCTTTTCTTTCAAAATTTGTTTCTCTTCGAATTAGGGTTTCTGAAAAAGTTTTAAAATGTTTTCTGACTCCTCTTCTTCTTTTCTTTGTGTGAATCTATCTATGCTATGTTTTATGTTCTCTTTTCTACCTCGCATGTCCTTCTCCTGTGTTCTTATGTTTGCCTTATTATGCATATTCTTCTATTAAGCTCCGTTCTTTCTTCTACTGGTTTCTATATCATGCTTTCACACGTTTATCTTATGTGTTCGTTTACCCCTGTGTTCCTTTACTGTATTTTCTACTAGGCTTTTAGTTCTTTATTTACTTTCTTCTGGACTTTGTTTGAGTTCTTTCTAAACATGTTTCATCTACCGTTTCCTTAAGTTTATACTGACTCTTTGTCTTCTGAACTTGTTTAAGTTCCAAGCTTTTCTTAAAACATGTTCTTTATACTTCAAATCAGCTTTTTCACTATGTTTGTTTCGAACCTGCTATTTTACACGTTTGTTTTCTCATGAGTCTCTGAAAGAGACCTCTGAGCCTGTTTCAGTTATTTTTCTTCTCGTCTCTGCATCTGATTCGAGTTGAAAACCCTAGGATTTGGGGTTTTTGGCAAGTTTGACCTTGTGTGTGGACTAGGGTTCTATTATGGAACCCCGGATTCTCTCAATCTAAGCCTGAGTCTATGTACTGAATTTGAGCCTCTTTGTTTGTGACTCTGAACTTTTCTATACTAGATTCTTTATAATTAGCACGACAGTTCTTTCCTGTTTGACATGTCTGTATGCTTTATATATGAGGAATTCTTCCTTTCAAAAAAGGTTTTGCCAATTTGTGATTGATTCAATATTCCTTTTAATAAGGTTTGACTGATTGTTACTGATTTTCTTTAATTAAACCTTTCTTCTGATTAGATTCATTCATACCAAAACTCAATTTCTGATTTTTATCGGCTGGTTTATTGATTGCCTTTCCTTATTTGCACAAACCGTGTTGCTATCAAACTCTTTCCTTAAATAGTTTCTGTGTTTTTGCCCTTCTTGTACTACTTTGGAAAAGATTTTGATCAAATTCCTTCCTTATTTATGCTGCCCGTTTGAAATCAGAATCCCTTAATTAAAGGGAGACCTTATGTAATTGATTTCAAAACAATTTTCTTACCTTTTTCTTACTTGCTTTCTGCACTATAAAGGGCACGACCTTTCAGCACTTTAAGAGGCTGGGAGTTCAATACTCTAACACACATTACTTACTTTCAATTTCAATACTCTTACGCTTCACTCAACACTCTACTCTCTTCTGAGATATTTTGATTATTTGCTCGCAATTTGGCTTTACAAGACTATTGCTTTTACTTTCTTGTTTCCCTAAAACTGGTATGTTCTAATTTAAGTTTCAGCTTCATCCCAATGTGTTTATTTCACAGCTTCTATCATCCTGTCTACTTTGCGGTCTATGCTTAGTGTTAAATGTGTGTGCTGTTCTCTTTGCATCTATTTTCTGCTGTGAATCCCCCATACCCCTATTCCCCTTTATGTGTTTGAGTTAAGGTTCAGGCATGGCAACATCCAAATTGTTGTTCATGTCTGTGCTTGATCCTTAAAGGATCCGAACTCCCAAACAATGTGGCTAACAGGCTGGTTGGGTTGTGCCAGCACTGTCAATTGCTAGGTATGACCACCAGCCTATCTTTGCTTTTCCCAGAATCCCCTCTCTGCACTTACACTCATTCCTAGTTTCTAAGTTCTGCCCCCCTCATGTGAGCCTTGCCTTGGGACGTTGAGCTCCCTCTGAACTTGGACACTTGAGGGCTGGCTCTTCCACACTGCACTATGATTCAATTATGTAATTAATTTGGGTGTAAGCACTGCCCGGAGTCCATGAGGCTCTTGGGAACTCTGACACACCCATAAATGAGAAAGGCTTTGGAAATTGGATCTTTGGAGTTGGTTTATTTCA
>NW_017671072.1:3347-7216 GCF_001879085.1 Nicotiana attenuata | reverse complement strand
AAGATTAAAATAAGGTACTATTTTTGTATTTTGTTAAAAATTATGAAAAATACATAAACTAAATATTTTTTTTTTTTTTTTTTTTTTTTTTTTTTGTGATTTTCATTTTTAATGTAATAAATAAAGCAAAAGAGTCAAAATGAGTTAAAATAGCTATATTAGGCCTAAATTAAATATTTACATGCTAAAATATCAAAATTTTGGGGAGGGTCAAAAATCACGTGTCTACAAAAGAAACACGAGTCAGCGTTCATTTGTCACCATCTAAGAAGGAAGAGTATACAAAATTTCTAAAGGAATATGAGGACATATTCGCATGGTCATATGATGACATGACTGGTCTAAGCACGTCCATTGTGGCTCACAAATTACCGACTGATCCGGCCTGTCCGCCAGTGAAACAGAAGCTCAGAAACTTCAAGCCAGAAATGAGTTTGAAAATCAAGGAAGAAGTCACTAAGCAGGTCAAAGCTAAGGTCCTCCGGGTAGTAGAGTATCCGACATGGTTTAGCCAATATTGTGCCAGTACCGAAGAAGGATGGGAAGGTCAGAATTTGCGTCGACTACCGGGATCTCAACCGGGTCAGTCCAAAAGACGACTTTCCCTTTCCAAATATACACATCTTGATTGACAACTTCACCAAGCATGAGTTGCAGTCATTCGTTGATTGTTTTGCTGGATACCACCAGATATGGATGGATGAAGAAGATGCTGAGAAAACAGCCTTCATTACACCGTGGGAGATGTATTGTTACAAAATGATGCCGTTTGGGTTAAAGAATGCAGGGGCCACCTACATGAGGGCCATGACAACAATTTTTCATGACATGATACACAAGGAGATCGAAGTGTATGTAGACGACGTCATCATCAAATCCAAGAAAGTCGCTGATCACATGGGAGATTTGAGGAAATTCTTTAATAGATTGAGAAGGTACAACCTGAAGCTGAATCCCACAAAATGTGCATTTGGGGTTCCTGCCGGAAAACTACTTGGGTTCATTGTGAGCCGCCGAGGGATAAAATTGGATCCATCAAAGGTCATAGCTATTCAAGAATTGCCGCCGCCGAAGAGCAAGAAGGAGGTTATGAGTTTCTTAGGGAGACTTAACTACATCAGCCGGTTCATAGCTCAGTCCACTGTCATTTGTGAGACGATCTTTAAGATGTTGAAGAAGGACGCCGCTACCAAATGGATAGACGACTGCCAGAAAGACTTCGACAGAATCAAAGAGTACCTGTCAACACCACCAGTTTTGGTCCCGCCCGAACCAGGTAGACCTCTATTACTCTACCTCGCAGTATTGGATGGAGCATTCGGTTGTGTTCTGGGGCAGCATGACGAAACGGGGAGGAAGGAGCAGGCCATCTATTATCTCAGTAAGAAGTTTACCCCGTACGAAGCCCGGTATTCTCTGTTAGAGCGCACTTGTTGTGCTCTGACTTGGGTAGCTCAGAAGTTGAGGCATTATTTCTGTGCTTACAACGTATCTCACATCAAGAATGGACCCATTGAAGTGTATTTTTCAGAAGCCCATGACCACCGGCAAGCTATCCAAGTGGCAGATCCTGCTGAGTGAATTTGACATTGTCTACGTGACTCAGAAAGCAATCAAAGGACAGGCCCTACAGATCACCTCGCTGAAAACCCTGTGGATTGAGAATACGAGCCTCTGAAGATGTATTTTCCTGATGAGGAGGTATCCTTCATAGGAGAGGACATTGCAGAATCCTATGACGGTTGGAGGATGTTTTTCGATGGAGCAGCAAACTTCAAAGGAGTTGGCATAGGAGCAGTCTTGGTGTCAGAAACCGGTCAGCATTATCCGGTGTCTGCCAAACTCAGGTTCCCCTGCACCAACAATATGGCCGAGTATGAAGCCTGCATCTTAGGGCTTAAGATGGTCATAGACATGAACGTGCAAGAGTTGCTAGTGATCGGAGATTCAGATTTACTCATACATCAGGTCCGAGAAGAATGGGCGACCAAGAACTCCAAGATACTCCCGTATCTGCATCACGTGCAGGAGTTGAGAAAGAGGTTCACAAAGACAGAATTCCGACATGTTCCCAGAATCCAGAATGAATCCGCCGATGCATTGGCTACCCTATCATCCATGATACAGCATCCAGACAAAAACTTCATAGACCTTATTCCAGTAAAGATTCATGATCAGCCAGCTTACTGTGCTCATGTCGAGGAAGAAGCAGACGGAACGCCCTAGTTCCACGACATCAAGGAATTTTCGGCCGAAGGAGAATATCCAGAGCTTGCAAATGCTATTCAGAAGCGCACTCTGCGAAGGTTATCCAACAATTTCTTCCACAGCGGAGGAATCCTGTATAGGAGAACTCCTGATCTGGGATTGCTAAGATGTGTTGACGCAAAGGAAGCATCCAAACTGCTAGAGGAAATTCATGCTGGGACCTGTGGTCGACATATGAATGGTTTTGTCTTAGCCAAGAAGATACTCCGGGCAGGTTATTTTTAGATGACGATGGAAACGGACTGCATCCCATATGTTCGGAAGTGCCACCGCTGTCAAATCCATGCAGACATGATAAAAGTGCCTCCAAATGAGCTTAATGCAACAAGATCGCCATGGCCGTTCGCCGCATGGGGAATGGATGTTATCGGACCAATCGAACCTGCCGCATCAAATGGGCATAGGTTTATCCTAATAGCAATTGATTATTTCACTAAATGGGTTGAAGCAGCATCTTACAGAGCAGTGACTAAGACAGTCGTGGCAGATTTCATCTGTGACCGTATTGTTTGTCGATTCGGAATTCCAGAGTCAATCATTACTGACAATGGCTCCAACCTCAACAGTGATTTGATGAAAGCCATATGCGAAACCTTCAAGATCAAACACAGGAATTCCACAACCTACAGGCCTCAGATGAACGGAGCTGTAGAAGCCGCCAATAAGAACATCAAGAAGATATTGAGAAAGATAGTAGAAAAGCATAAGCAGTGGCATGAGAAGCTGTCATTTTCTTGGTTAGGGTATCGCACCACAGTCCGCACATCGACTGGTGCAACTCCCTATATGCTGGTTTATGGTACAGAAGTGGTCATCCCCGCCGAGGTAGAAATTCCATCCCTAAGAATCATACAGGAAGCAGAAATCGACGATGCAGAATGGGTCAAGAGTCGTTACGAACAGTTAAATCTCATAGATGGAAAGAGAATGAACGCGGTTTGCCATGGTCAACTTTACCAGAACAGAATGACCAGAGCCTTCAACAAGAGAGTCAGACCAAGACGGTTAACACCAGGGCAGCTGGTGTTAAAGAAGATTTTCCACATCAAGATGAAGCCAAAGGGAAATTCTCTCCCAATTGGCAAGGTCCGTACATGGTTCACCGGGTTCTAACAGGAGGAGCCCTCATGCTCGCAAAAATGGACGGAGAAGTTTGGCCAAAGCTGATAAATTCAGATGCAGTGAAGCGATACTATGTGTAACCATTTATGATTTCCTTATGTAATTTGAACTACGTCTGACCTGATTCCTATTTAAGAATGGATACATAGGCAACCTCATGGGTTCGGTCACAATTCAATAAAATTTTCATTCCCCCCCCCCCCCCCCCGCAATTGGAAACTGGAGCAGAATTTTGAGGAGGACCCTCAAAATTCTGAAGTAACTTCAGCCGATCATCGCAAGCAGCCGTCAGAAGCCGCAACCCACTAAACTGGGGCAGAATTTTGAGGGGGGCCGTCAAAATTCTGTTGCAAGAAAGGTCGCAATGTTTTGAGCCACGTCACAGTCGTTGGTTCATCTAAAGCTGTTTTTTTTAAATATATATACATATATCATATCTTTAACAAAACTCATGCATGTCTATTATCGAAATCGCTTTG
>NW_017671072.1:0-403 GCF_001879085.1 Nicotiana attenuata | reverse complement strand
TCTAAAATTACCCTTTTGTATTTTTTTTTGTTCTTTCTTTATGTGTGGTTTGTCCGTATTTCTTTTACTATACGCAATCGTTAATGTTCTTCTAACTTTCTTTTCTCCTAATGCTCACATGTTAATCTTTGCTATATGTGTTTATGATTGAGTTCTTTGATTTTGTTGGCGTTACTGTAACTATGTTTGTATACTTACTAAGCATGATTCCATCTTGTTTTGCCTAAGTTTGTATCTTTTTACTTCTGAACTTGTTAAATTCTGAGTTTTTCAAACCGTTTTCTCCACTGCTACTTGACTGTGTATCTTGTTTGTTTGTTTCTCATGAGTCTTTGGAAAAGGTACTCCTGAGCCTCTATCAAGCGGCTTGCCTTCTCATCTCTATTGTCTGACTCAATTCGAA
>NW_017671071.1:348579-365074 GCF_001879085.1 Nicotiana attenuata | reverse complement strand
TTAGCAAAAATATAGATCACCTAAGCTATTGATGCAATGATGAGAATAAACTAAAGACTTGATTGGAATGACGTCTCCTGTGAGTAAAACCAAGGACATTTGACTAGCAAATTCATCAGACTAGGTCTTCTATCTTAGGAGAAAGATTTCATCAGACTAAGATTTTTGATCCTAGGAGAAAGTCCATCAGACTAGGTTTTCTATCTTAGGAGAACAATTCATCAGACTAAGATTTTGATCCTAGGAGAAAGTTCATCAGACTAAGATTTTGATCCTAGGAGAAAGTTCATCAAACAGTCTTAAATAAAAATCTATCTTTGTGGCACTTGAACCCACAATTGCTACTAACTTTAAACCTTTCCGAAGGTCATCTTTATCGAACCGTCAACATAAGAAATACTGATTCAATCATGAACCTCCGCACCCTGCGATATCTGACAGTTGTATCTCCAATACTACTTCACAGTATCTTGCCCCAAAGGCGAATTGTAGCAGATCATAACACCGACAAACCTAGTACGTTCAATTAGGACAAGAGCACCCCAACATAGAAGAAAACTCCACTACGCTTGCAAATACCAAGTCTCGTTACTTCCACCAGCCCACATCTGACCATCCTTAGTTCGATTGCCTTTCCCCCTGCCGGGAATAACATACTGAATCTCTTGGTTATGCACTGAGTAAACCTCCCTTCAAGTCATTCACTGCCCCGACACGTGGGCAACATCTTACCATCATATCACTACTGCAGAACAGTCATTCATAAGCATCATGGCACATTGTGCCTAGCCTCAATCCCTCAGAAGTACCGCTACTGAGCTGAAGCAATAAAATATTCTTCCATAAAGCGACGATAATAATCCGATCCGCTAAACCAGGAAAAACATCCTGTATCACATCTGTAGTACCATCATGACTCTTCAATTCTCGATTTATAACAAGCGCTTTGCGTCGCGTAAGTTTGAGTAGGAATGAATCAAAGGCATACGCCTCCAGGGATCAAATCGCACGATAAGGAATCAAGAAGGGAAGTACTCCTAACAGTCCTGCAGCCTCCCGAGGATAAGTACAGACATCTCCGTACCGATCCGCGAGACTCTACTAGACTTGCTCATGACTCGTGAGACACTAGGAACCTAGTGCTCTCATACCATGTTGTCACGACCCAAAATCCATTAAGGATCGGGATGGCGCCGGACACCGCTGTCAGGCAAGCCAACCAAATACTTAATTAAACTCCAATTTTAACAATTTTGAAAACCAAGATTTTCCTTAAAATTTCATAAGTAAAAAGATAACTGCTTCAATTTAAATTAAATACTAGCAATCAATACAAAAATATTTAAAAACCATCCCACAACCCGGTGTCACAAGTGCATGAGCATCTACTGATAAGGAAATAAAATACAATACAACATCCATCCGGAATACAGTGGACAGAAAGAAAATACAATTTACTGGAAGGGACTTTACTAGCTGCGGGTCGCCTCGAATAATGCAACTCACCTAGTCCCCGAATCATCCGTGCTGCTATGCCCAGTGGGATGCTAGAGATAAATATACTTGTGCAACAAAAATGCATAGAAGTGTAGTATGAGTATGTAAACAACGTGTACTCAATGAGTATCCCGTCTAATCTCGAAGAAGTAGAGACGAGATGGTCAATTTCGACACTTACTAGAGGTCAATTGACAATATACTAAAAATGTGAGGAAATCATGGATTTATATAGCAGTCCTAATTCACGAAGCCAGAAAATAGGTAAGCACCTTCAACAAATAATCAAGGATTTTCAAGGTTTACTCTTTATTATCTTATCAATTTATATCAAGCCACGAAGGGCAAATTTCACATTTAAAATTCTCAAGCAACAATATAACATGCGCAAATCACACCGAGGCGACGGCCCGATCCAACAGAAATAAATTGTGCACTTGTCGAGGGTCGACGGCGCGTATAGATGCATCTATTTAATCTGCCGAGGCGTTCGGCCCGTTCCATGAATAAACACATACCCTACTCGCGAATCATGCATGCGACGCAGGTACACATAGAGATACATGTTCAATCAGTCAATTAAGAACTTATCGGGAATATTTATCCAAATAAAACATTTTCTCTTTTTAACAATTCAGGAAAAATGATGTTTAATCTCCTTTTAAATTCATTTACTAATCCAAGGTGAATTAAGCAAATCAAGCTATCAATAGGTTCATAAATAATCCAAGTATAACATGCTTTTGGGCCCTAACTACCCGGACAATGGCATAATAGTAGCTACGCACGGACTCTCGTCACCTCGTGCATACGTAGCCCCCGCAAATAGGAGCACATAATCAATTATTTTACCTATGGGGACAATTCCCTCTTACAAGGTTAGAAAGGAGACTCACCTCGCCCCGAAGATCCATAACGGCATTCCACGCCCTTCCGAAGACTCTAGTTGATGCACCACGCTCCGAAACTAGCCAACGGTTACGCAAATTCATTAATATATGCCCAATTAATCATTACAATCTAATNGCGCAATCCTGAATCCTCCCCCAAGTCTGAACATGGGTCAATAAGGTCAACGATAGCCCACCTTTAATAATTTCCTTTGCTCAAATTACCACTTATGGTCTTTTCTCGTAGCTGAAATAGCCCATCGATATGCTAATAACCAGAAACCTCGCAAGTAGTTAACCATGCAACCCCATCATAGGCGGTGGGACTCTCCCACTTAGCTCGAAGCCACTATTACACAACTCTGGAATTTACCAGGATTCTTAATCTCCTATTGACACAATCCTTGCGCAACCAACTGCCAACATGCTCGATATCTTACTATAGAAAACCCCCTTTTTATACCCAGAATCATCAACAAGATTCGCATGACCGATCCCTTCGCTGTATAACCAATAGAATTCTTTGCAGAAGCTCGCCAACCATGCGATCGCTAACCTGCTCACAGGGATGAACTACCTGTAAAAATCACTTCCGACATCTTCCAGCGCTGCTACACGGGGTACAATCACTACGACATCAACAACCCGTCCTGAGTCTGAGCTCACTCTCCAGCTGCACAGGTCCATTTACCCCTCGTGGACATCATTTAAACGTGCGGCAACTTACTTCCAATTCAAAGTTATGTTGTATCCTTCTTCATTCAAGCGGCTCCTTTCCGTTATATTAAATCCCTTGTCGCACAAGAACCCCACCTTCAAATTAGACCCGTAGACCCCAATAACCAAGCAGTAATATTCTCAAATCACCCCAAGCTCTCCTTAAGGTACATGGTCATCCCACTGCAAAGCCCATATGCAATTCCGCCACTCTCCCACTTTGGCAGAACTCATCCCCTTAATCGACTACTCGACCTTCGCTTCATATACCTGGCCTTTTTAGAATTTTTGAACATTGCCTGACGCTTCCCACATGTCCTTCCTCGTCCTTTAATATTCAGTGGCTGTCTTAAATAAAAATCTATCTTTGTGGCACTTGAACCCACAATTGCTGCTAACTTTAAACCTTTCCGAAGGTCATCTTTATCGAACCGTCAACCTTAGAAATACTGATTCAATCCTGAACCTCCGCACCCTGCGATATCTGACGCTTATATCTCCAATACTACTTCACAGTATCTTACCCCAAAGGCGAATTGTAGCAGATCATAACACCGACAAACCTAGTACGTTCAATTAGGACAAGAGCACCCCAACATAGAAGAAAACTCCACTACGCTTGCAAATACCATGTCTCATTACTTCCACCAGCCCACATCTGACCATCCTTAGTTCGATTGCCTTTCCCCCTGCCGGGAATAACATACTGAATCTCTTGGTTATGCACTGAGTAAACCTCCCTTCAAGTCATTAACTGACCCGACACGCAGTCAACATCCTACCATCATATCACTACTGCGGAACAGTCATTCATAGGCATCGTGGCACATTGTGCCTAGCCTCCAGTCCTCAGAAGTACCGCTACTGAGCTGAAGCAATAAAATATTCTTCCATAAAGCGACGATAATAATCCAATCCGCTAAACCAAGAGAAACATCCTGTATCACATCTGTAGTACCATCATGACTCTTCAATTCTCGATTTATAACAAGCGCTTTGCGTCGCGTAAGTTTGAGTAGGAATGAATCAAAGGCATACGCCTCCAGGGATCAAGTCGCACGATAAGGAATCAAGAAGGGAAGTACTCCTAACAGTCCTGCAGCCTCCCGAGGATAAGTACAGACGTCTCCGTACCGATCCGGGAGACTCTACTAGACTTGCTCATGACTCGTGAGACCCTAGGAACCTAGTGCTCTGATACCATATTGTCACGATCCAAAATCAGGGTCGTGATGGCGCCGGACACCGCTGTCAGGCAAGCCAACCAAATACTTAATTAAACTCCAATTTTAACAATTTTGAAAACCAAGATTTTCCTTTAAATTTCATAAGTAAAAAGATAACTGCTTCAATTAAAATTAAATACCAGCAATCAATACAAAAATATTTAAAAACCTACCCGGTGTTACAAGTGCACGAGCATCTACTGATAAGGAAATAAAATACAATACAACATCCGTCCAGAATACAATGGACAGAAAGAAAATACAATTTACTGGAAGGGACTTTACTAGCTGCGGGCCGCCTCGAAAATTTTGCTCACCTAGTCCCCGAATCATCCGTGCTGCTATCCCCAGTGGGCTGCTAGAGATAAATATACATGTGCAACAAAAATGCATAGAAGTGTAGTATGAGTACGTAAACAACGTGTACTCAATGAGTATCCCGTCTAATCTCGAAGAAGTAGAGACGAGATGGTCAACTTCGACACTTACTAGAGGTCAATCGACAATATACTAAAAATGTGAGGAAATCATGGATTTATATAGCAGTCCTAATTCACGAAGCCAGAAAACAGGTAAACACCTTCAACAAATAATCAAGGATTTTCAAGGTTTACTCTTTATTATCTTATCAATTTATATCAAGCCACGAAGAGCAAATTTCACATTTAAAATTCTCAAGCGACAATATAACATGCGCAAATCACACCGAGGCGACGGCCCGATCCAACAGAAATAAACAGTGCACTTGCCGAGGGTCGACGGCGTGCCTATAGATGCATTTATTTAATCTGCCGAGGCGTTCGGCCCGTTCCATAAATAAACACATACCCTGCTCGCGAATCCTGCATGCGACGCAGGTACACATATAGATACATGCTCAATCAGTCAATTAAGAACTTATCGGGAATATTTATCCAAATAAAACAATTTCTCTTTTTAACAATTCAGGAAAAATGATGTTTAATCTCCTTTTAAATTCATTTACTAATCCAAGGTGATTTAAGCAATTCAAGCTATCAATAGGTTCATAAATAATCCAAGTATAACACGCTTTTGGGCCCTAACTACCCGGACAATGGCATAACAGTAGCTACGCACGGACTCTCGTCACCTCGTGCATACGTAGCCCCCGCAAATAGGAGCACATAATCAATAATTTCACCTATGGGGACAATTCCCTCTTACAAGGTTAGAAAGGAGACTCACCTCGCTCCGAAGGTCCATAACCGGCATTCCACGCCCTTCCGAAGACTCTAGTTGATGCACCACGCTCCAAAACTAGCCAACGGTTACGCAAATCCATTAATATATGCCCAATTAATCATTACAATCTAATTTATAGAAATTCCTAACTCCGATCGAAAAGTTACCCAAAATGCCCTCGGGCCCACGTGCCCGGAATCCGAAATTTTTCGAAGATAAAGATTACCCATGACTTTAGGAACTCAAATATATAATTTTCACTAAATTCCATACTCAAAATCGTGGTTAAATTCCAAGAATATAATTTCTAGGTCTTTCTACCAAAACCCCCAAATTTCAACCAATTTCATGCTCAAATCCTTACGTAATTGATGTATTTAACTTAAAATGGATGGGGATATATTACCTTGACGTTGATGACGAAAATCCCTCTCTTGAAGCTCCCCAAAAATCGCCCAAGCCATGAAAAATGGAAGAGAAATGACCAAAAATCTGACTTTAAAACAACCCCTCTGCCTCCAGCTATTTTCGCACCTGCGGTCCTTTGGCCGCTTCTGCGGTTCTGCAGGTGCAGTCCAAATACGGCTTCTGCGGTTCCTCTCAAGCCTCCCCATTTTCGCTTCTGCAGCACGGCATCAGTAGATGCGGTCCCGCTTCTGTGGAACATTGACCGCATCTGCGGTCTTCTCCAGCTGCCCCTCTTCCGCTTCTACGACCATCCTTCCGCAGATGCGGTCCCGCTTCTGCGGAATCTTGACTGCATCTGCGGTCCTCGAGCCTTGACCAACCTTCCGCTTCTGCGGCTTTCTTTCTGCTTCTGCGGCTAACCCACCGCAGAAGCGAAAATACCAGCAACCAGATCCTTCAGCTGTCCAAAATTCCAAATTTTGATCCGTTAATCATCCGGAATCCACCCGAGGCCCCCGGGACCTTAATCAAACCTACTAACCAATCCTAAAACACATTACAGACTTGCTCGAGGACTCAAATCATATCAAACAACGCTAAAATCATGAATTACACCCCGATTCAAGCTTTATGAACTTCGAAATTTCAAACTTCTACTTTCGATGTTTAAACCTATCAAATCACGTCTGATTGACCTCAAATTTTGCACACAAGTCATATTCGACATTACGGACCTACTGCAACTTCCGGAATCGGATTCTGACCCCGATATCAAAAAAGTCCACTTCCGGTCAAACTTCTCAAAAAACCTTCAAATTTCTATCTTTAGCCAAATGGCTCCAAAATGACCTACGGACCTTCGAATTCACTTCCGATCGCGCTCAACAACTCCAGAATCACCATACGGAGCTATTCACAGACTCGAAATCTCAAAGGGACATCAATAACACTGAAATGCACTTCAAGCCAAACTTATGAGATTGTTCAAAAATGCTAACTTCCACAATATGCGCCAAAACGCTCCCGGGTTATCCAAAACCCGAATCGGGCGTACGCCCAAGTCCGAAATCATCATACAAACCTGTTGGAACCTTCAGATCCCGATTCCGAGGTCGTTTACTCAAAAATCCCATCCTAGTTCATTCTTCCAAATTTAAACTTCCGAAATGAGAATTCTCTTTCCAAATCAACTCTGGACTTCCCGAAATTCAATTTCGACCACGCGTACAAGTCATAATGCCCGAAATGGAGCTGCTCATGGCCTCAGGCTGCTGAACGGAGCGCTAGAACTCAAAACGACCGATCGGGTCGTTACAATTTTATTAAGAAAAGTTAGGTTGAAGTTGCGCGAACGCATCCCTCGAGCTATTTTTAGAATTAAATTCGCAGTTATGTTACGCAAACGTATACATAATCGCCATATTAATCTAAATCGAGCCTAAAGCAAACTACGATTATTTAGGATTATTGAATATCTAAGTAATACTAATAAGAGGGCTATAGCTTATTTAATGAAAGATGGCACACCTCAAGTTTTAGAAGGCTTGTTTAATTAAGGTAATAAAAGGAAGTTCTTACTTACAACTATTTTGGACTTAATGTCAAACTATTGATTATGTACATGCTTTGGGGTATAGGTATTGGGCCTCTAATTAAAAGAAAGAGCTGGGCCAATAGTGGCCTATTAGATTATTTGGTTAGGAATCGGTCAATGTCTGAAAATACTTTGGGCCTGGGATTTTAGCCCAGAAATGAGGAAACCAAGGATCCTCACCGCATCTGACCTTAAACCAAGTCTGCCCACATTGGACTTATATTAGGCGGGCCCAGTTGTAGCTATTTATTGGCTGGGCCTATCTACCTTTACATTTTGAAGCCCAAATTCACACAATACATGTTTTCAACAATTGTAATTCACCTAGCTTTAAAATAGAAAAATCAGAACCCAAATTATTAAAAGTGTATTTCAAACTTGAAGATTAATTACACTACTATGATTTGCGAAGGAAAAAATGAACAGTGGGCAACAATGGATTGTTAACCTAATTCGAATTTCAATGGGTCAAATCTGAAGCCCAATGGCCTGGAGTATCTAAAGATGATTTAAGCCTCAACTGGGTTATTTTATCAACCAGGCCCAAAATCGATTTTGGATAAATAACACAACTAACCAAAAATCCAACATCATACGATGAATTTACAGCCATGGAACTCGATATAACATGCTCAAAAATACCTCTCTGCTCAAAATTGATTTTAAATAACAATCATCAACGCAAAAGCTGTTATTATCATGTCACTAATTACTTCCAAACTCATCATGAATTCGCATAAGCTCAATTGTCTTTCTAACAGTTATGTTACATTTACAGCATTTTGACATTAAACAGACAGCTATTACAGAATGTCTTTAAAAAGAATAACAATGTGAGAATTACTCTTGATCTACTACACTAGAAATTGATCATACAAGAGAAAAATATCAACTATTCTATTACAATTTCCACGTAATTGACAGCCTAGTGAATACTTGCCCCTTTTGGATATGATTTATCCATCAAAAAGCTTGATTCACCACAAGAGACCATCATTTCCAGCATGCTACCAGCGACAGAATCCCACTCTTTGGCCTAGATCTTGCTGATTTGGCCAACTGGTGGCCAAATCTGCAGAATATAGCCATATGACCAACAACAAAACCCTTCAACATCACCTCATTCAACAATATATGCAGAAAACAACTATAGAAGCTCTATATATAAAGCTAAAGTTAAAGCTGCAAATTTTAACCATATTGATGTTAACTTATTCATGCAACTTACACATTCAGTTTCTTTTAAAAAAATTTACAAATGCTAAAATACCAAATATGTTTTGTTTATTCATGGACTAAACTTATGCTACATAATCTTCACTTTAAAAACCAAATAACTCCATTCTAAAGAGACTTTCAGCAGCACAATTACAGCAATCTACTTAATTCATCAGGGAAGAAAACAAAGAAGGGATAGATTTGATAATAAACAAGATAATCACACATCTTTGAGGCACAAACTGTTAAACATAAGCACAGCTGGAACGGATTACAACTTCAATTTCATATTTAATAGAGGTTTTAGATTGTGATGTTACATACCTAAAGGCAAGTGGACAGAAGAAAAGGAACCAAATAAAGGCCCAAAAATCCAAAGAGAAAATGACCCACTCCAGCAGCAACAGCCAACAAAACACAGCAGTAAACCCCAGACCAAATGAAGATAGCTTTGAAACCAGAAAACCAGCTAAAGGAAATAGGGAAATCTTCCACTTCAAACCATATTTTTTAACTTGTAAAGAATCAGAAAATGAGAAGTTTTGAAGTTTTTTTTTCAAGATTTCTGGAATCTGAACTTTTTCAGGAAGAAAATAGAACTTTTGTGCAGTAACATGATGCTGAATCTGTGCATGTGAGTGAGGGAATATTTCCCTTTTATAGAGTGTACCCCAAAAAGCATCTAAAAGGCATATTCTAACCTAGTACAACATCTTTTGACAGCTGTATGTCCTTTTTCCTTATCCAAAATCAGCATTTGCTAAGGATAGGGACAACTGTCCTAAGTTCTAGAACTTTCTGATTTTTACCTAATGTGAAACTCCAATTTTACCCTTCAAATTCCTGCCTATTTTATTTTTACCTAAACTCTTTTGGTTCAATTGAGTCCCTAAAGTTTCTATTGATTTCAAACCATGACAAACAAGGACAAGCCTAGAAAAAATTGAAAATCTGAATCAAAAGTGCCTAAGAAGAACAAGTGGCTGCAATCAATCAATAAACAGAAACATTAACTAATTAAACCTAACAATACTGAATTCCAACACCTAATGTATCTATAATTAAATAGAAACAGAATCACAAAGACTAAAAGACCTTAAACCGATTTGAAACTAACATGGAAGAACAATGACACCTAATTAATCTACCTCATGCAATTGAATACTGAAATTCAGGCATGCTTCAATTAATTTTCTGGACAGGAACAAATAAACACCAAACAGAAACATGGAGAGCAATCAGGCAGTTTATACCTAAGAAAAATCTAACATTAACCTAATTATTCTAAATCTGATGCAATCAAGATTAAACTACAATATTCGTCATGCTTCAATTGACACATGAAACCAAAAGACAATACTATTAAAAAGGAAAACATTGTCATTATACATGCTAAAAGAAAGAAACAAGTGGAAGAAAAATAGAAGATAGCATAAAGAAAAGAAAAGAAGGAAAGAAAACAAAAATGAAAAAGAAATTACCTAGGGCTGCTCGGACTAAAGCCAGTTAACAAATTTTGAAAGAGGAAATCGTGAACTTATACAACCATTAATTGATTGTTCCTAACAAGAACAGTCAATTAATGGTCGTTTTGGGTTCACCCGCTCCAACAAGCTGACCAAGAAAGGCAGAAAAAGAAAGATTTAGGGTTTTTCAGAATCTCAGATTTAAAATTTGACAATATTGGGGTGATTCGAAGGCAACCATGGGTATATTTGGGAAAAGGATGAAAGGGGGATTGCATGGTGTAAATTTGAGGAGGTTTGGAGCACATTAGGGTTTTGGGCCCTGAATTTCGATCTAAGATTCGAGAATTTCAGGGGTGATTCGAAAGAAATGGATTGGAGATTTGGAATGAGGAGGTTACGTGGGTTCTGTAGTGCAAATTTGGGGAGGATTGGTGGTGGTCCGCCGTCGTGGGACGATTTTCGGCCGGCGGACCAAGGCGGAGATGGCGAAGGTAAGATGGGGCGGCTAGGGTTTCTCATCAGGGAAGGTGAGAGACGAAATGAGCTGAGTTTAGGGGTTTGGGGGGGCGGGGTTGACTATTTTTAGGACAGTCTTATAGTTGACGAGAGGCGAGTTCCGAGCCGTTAGATCATAGAGATCCAACGACTGTGATTAGGAGGGGACAAAACGGGGTCGTTTCGGACTATAAGGAGATGGACCGGGTAAGGTTGGTTTGGGCCTGGGTAAGGGTAAGCTTTTGGACGGGTTTGTGGCTTAAAAATGGCCCAATTGCTTAATTTATAAAACCCATTGCAATTAAATCCTTATTTCCTTTTTCTTTAATTAAAAAATCCTAAAGATAAAGACCCTAAATTATCTAAATTGTAAAATTAAACCAATTACCTAATTACAAAAATTATAAAAGTTACTTAATTCTAAATTAAAAGAAAAAAATCAATAACCTAAAAATTAAAAGGCAAAAAATGTAAAAATGATCTATTTTTTGTGATTTTCAATTTTTATTAAACAAATAATTACTGATTAATCCTAAAAATGTAAAAACAAAACTAAAATGCAATGCATGGTATTTGTTGGCATTTTTCATGATTTTTTTAATAAAATTAAACGTGCACAAAAATGCAAATAATCAATAAAATTCTACAAAAATTCCTAAAAATGCCAAATAATTAAGAAAAAATCCATTTTTCTTGGGATTTTATAGGAGTGGTTCGTATAGGGCAAAAATCACATGCTCACAAAAATAAATGAAGAACAAGAGTATTGCAGAGAAAAGTAGAGAGAGAGAATTCTTATTGATATTGGATGAATTACAATAGAATAGAACCCTCTATTTATAGGGAGAGGGTGACTTAGCCACCAAGCAATAAACCCTAGAATGTCTCTAAATATAGACATTCACCATAAATATAATTCTATTTATAACACTCCCCCCTAAATGTCTATTCAACAGATAATGTGCCTCGTTAAAACCTTAACTAAAATAAAACTCAGTGGAAAAAAAATTCTAGAGAAGGAAAAAGAGTACACATATCTAACAATACGCTTTTTGGTTGCCTCGTTAAAAATATTGCAAGGAAAACCCAGTAGGACAAAACCTTGTAAGGGAAAAAGAGTAAAACGCGTATTAACTCCCTTTGATGAGAGCATCAATTCACATCCTTAAGCATTTGCATTCCAATCTTGTGCACCATCTTCAAAAGATCTTTGGTAGAGATTTGATGAACAAATCAGCCATATTAACTTGAATGAATATATTGCACCTTGAAATCATCATTCTTGATAGAGATAAATTGTCTTCATATGATCTTGTTGGAATCGTCAGTTCAATATCTTCACATAGAGGTGAAAACTCTTGCTATCATATTATCATGCATATAGTTATAGAAAGATACATTTGTGCACAAATTGCACTGAGGATGTAGTACTTCATGACCATCCTTCAGTGATTGTTAAGTCATATAAGCCATATAATAGACTTTAGATGTATATCAAGTTTTCATGTCATGCTAGATATATAAGATATCGAAAACTGATTGCACATAACATTGACTTTATACTTTCAAGTGTTTGAACTACATGTTCAAAACTACATGTCTTTCATATGAAACCAATTCTATTTGAAATGTGCCTATTCTATTTGGCCAATATTTTTGTGTTTGTATTCGACATACTTAAAATTCTCATCTATACTTAGCGCTTTCATAGATGTCGTCGTTGAATATTATATATCGGTTCCAACCTCCTTTTCTTTTCATAAAGACATAACATAGAGATCTCTTCATTTATATTTTCAAGTACCTGAATCTCTCCTGGGATTTTATGAAGTGTTATGTCATGTGATCTTCTAGATCACTTGCCTCCTTTTTTTTATGATCATTTAGATCATTTGCTCATCTTCTTTATCAAGAAGTTTATTTGAAACCGATTTGTCTATACGCTTTAAGCGTACCATAGACTTTGTCCTTCTAGGACTTAATAGGAGCATTTGCAATGAGAATATAGTTACTTTCTTTGGGCCAGCAAATGCGTCTGGCATGCTTTGCAATATATTGCAAATGAATTATCCTTTTATGAACTTCAAGTTCATATTATCTTATTCGAGGATCTAGATGTACAAATGATAATTCATTCCACGTAACTTTTTCTCAACTATTTATCATGTCTCCCCCTCATGTTAGAAAAACTAACTTGTTACCTCAACTTTGAGAATCCACCTTTGTGCGTTGTGGTGTTAATCAAAATATACACCGCACATCAATAATAATATGATGGAATTATTTGGTTCTTGACCCTGAACCACTTGTGAGGGGAGAAAATAATATACTTTGGTATATAACGTATGTCAAACTGATATAGATAACTTTGTTCTCATAAGAAATAGTTTAGCTATTAAGTGGAGGCACTCAATAAATCATTTTGCTAAACCAACTGTGATATAAACCAACTTATCAAGATAAACTGTGCTGAATGGAAAATATGGAAATTATGCTCGAAATTAAATTACTGAGCAAGTTACCTTGCAAATTTCCGTGTTGCGGGTTAATAATAATTGCACATGTAACCATCTCATAGTTGCATCTTATGTGGTATACATGGCAGGTGAATAGGCCCATATTGACCTTTGATATTTCCAGCATTCATGGGATTCAATCCCAATTTTAGTTGGTCTATTAATTAATGAGAACAAACAATATAAGAGAATTCGTAAAGAACTTTCTAGTTCTTTAATATTTACCCATATAGATTCTCTTTTATTTTTGCACATCACACTTAAATTAACACGGCTAAATCAATTATGACAACTGGATAAATTATCAATTTGATAAAGTTCAGGCTTACACCATGACGTGTGCAATTATCAATAAACTAGTTTATTATGATATGGCTTTTTATATCAATAAACATCCAATTTATTGTGGTATTCTTTTATTTGTGTAGTACAAACTGGAGAATAAAGTGGGTAGTTTTTCACATATATGTCACCCCGCTACAAGTTGTAGTAATATAAGATATTAAATCTTTCCTTTATTTATAGTCTCAATATAACCAATCGCTTTCGCGAATACTTTAGAAACTCAATAAGTTTCTTTGAGACTTACTACAACACAACGTCTTATTGATAATCAATTTTCTCCAAAATAGTATAATTGGCTCTTCTAGAGCTCCCAATTAATTTTGTACTACCACATATTCATCAACATTCGTATGGTGAATATCTCTTTTAAAGAGAAAGTTATACCATTATGGTTATGGTCAAAATTCTATACAAGATATGTTCCTTGCATTACTGTTGCCCTTTAATAATCACACCGCCAAAATACTTTGGCGTACAATAGGTATGTGACCAATGACCATCATGCCATAATAATGATATTATTTTCTTATATCATCTCAAACCTCCTTCTAGAGGTGAGTGCGGTATATTCACTACCACTAGCACGTTCATATTCTTTGAAGAATGAATATGTATTCATAAATCACATGTTGTCACATTCAAATCATGAATGAACCATAATCATCTATATGTGCTTTACAAAATCTCATGTCAAATCAATGACAAACAGTACTTTCACAGAGTGAAAGACTATTTTGAGAATCCTTATTATTCTCACTACCACAATGATGACGGTTATAATTTCGTCTATTGCCACGTCCACATCCATTGATACATTCATAGTAATGATTTTGTCTTCTTTCAGACTTATCACATACTGCTATCACATTCTCTTAAGGGAATGAGAATGGAGCAAATTCAATGGGACATGTTTTCAATTCTTTGCCCACAGTCATACATGAATTTAATCATGGCAAGACATGAAAATTTTACCACTTTGGGTGGTTATAATTTCTTTCAAACTCCATTAGAGTTACAATCAAATTATAGAATTTCAAGAATTTAAAAGAGAAAAATAAAGTAAAATACTTACCTTAAATCCAAAATTTAATCATGAAGGGAGTTCATGAACAATTGACAATCATTATGCTCAATCCCAAAGTTTCTACTTAATTGGTTAGAGTCTCGTGCTGATAACGTGTTATAAAACAATAAATGAAGAACAAGAGTATTGCAGAGCAAAGTAGAGAGAGAGAATTCTTATTGATATTGGATTAATTACAATAGAATAGAACCCTCTATTTATAGGGAGAGGGTGACTTAGCCACCAAACAATGAACCCTAGAATCTCTCTAAATATAGACATTCACCATAAATACAATTCTATTTATAACAGAAGCTAAAATATATATTATTTTTTCCTAATACATACATCCTACGAGATCGGCCCCTTACACTCATTTTTCTTTTTTACCTATAATGGTAGGTGTTCAGGCTAGCATGTTTATGCCATTACTATTTTATCTATACTTGCTATTTCTTAACACCACATATATCAAATAATTATATCCACTAAAATTTAGGTAAATATAAAGAAATTACCTAATTTTTGTTGTCTGTGATGGGACTTGGAGCCTGATTTTGCGACATTTATACCTACTTTATTAGTTATTGATACCCTTAATTAGGTGCCTACCACTCACACTCTCACTAAAACAAGATTCCGAATCCAAAATTATTATAATCAATTTGCCAAACAAAATGACGCAAAATGTATACATATATTATGTGATACCTTTAAAGATTCTAATTTTATAAATCCAATTCATGTGATTTCTAATCTAGTGATCTATTCTGTCTAACCCTTTGGAACTTTGCTAGACGAAGAGGCGGATCCAGGATTTAAACCCTGTGGATTTAACTTTTATGATATTTAGTATTTAACTCATTATATTTTTAAAATTATGGGTTCAAATCTATTATTTATTATAATTTTAGTAGATTTTACATATAAATTTATGCTCAGTATCGAAAGTTATGAGTTCAGTTGAACCCGTCAACTATATGCTACATACGCCCCTGACTGGTCCAGTAACTTGTAACAAGTGCTTGTGATGATGTTGAGTAATAGATCTCTGCAGATGGAATAGTGTCTTTCTTTTCCTTTTATTTTCTCGTTCTATTTTATGTTTTTTTTTTTTGGTTGAGATTAAATCATAATTGTTTATATAATCGCACCGACACGCATAAATAAAGCTGAACTTTGCACATTATATATTATAAGATACTCAACTGTCAGTAGTACTAAATAGACTACAAACTATTTGTTTTTTTAGTTTAACCTTAACCTCATACTTTTATTATACCCAAAAACAAAAAAAGAAAGTGATGACGCTGCCAAATTATTAAGCAATTATACTTCTATTAAAATCATTTTCACATGGAAATTAAAATTTAGAATGTGTCTTATATTTATTGTCTACTTTATAATTGACACGGTTTTTAAAAATAAAAACTAATTATATAAATTTATTTAATTTTTGTTTAAGATGTGGGTCATAATTTGACTATATTTTATGTTGTAAAGATAGAATTCATGACTAGAGTTAAAGTTTAATTGGTTCTTAAATTGTGGGAAATCACATGCAGAAAGAAAATTTCCTTTAATATTTCGTATCTTATTAGTATTAGGTTAGACTGCAAGATTTTCTTCGTTAATTTTCAATAGCGGCATGATCTGCTAGTGAGAAAGAGAAGCTTATAGCCTATTTGACCATGCTTTTTTAGGAAACTAATAGTCCTTTCAATTTTTTTTATTTTAAAAATACTTGTTTGAGAGAGTTAAGATGCTTGGTCAAGTTTCTGATAAAAAAGAGGTGATTTTTGTAGTAATAGAACTAGTTCTTCCACTGTGAAAAAGAAACTATAAAATTGTAGC
>NW_017671071.1:276466-348560 GCF_001879085.1 Nicotiana attenuata | reverse complement strand
CCATTTTATATGCTTATTACTCACTCGAGTCCGGTAGTACTCACCCCCTATCCCCTGCACCTTGTGTGCAGATTCAGGTACACCGGAGGCTTAGCTGAGCAGTCTGTGTTTCCCAGAGCTTATCAGAGTTGTTGAGGTAGCTGCTTGACGTTCGCAGGACCTGACTACTCTTCCTATTTCAGTTTTATTTATATATACATTTCCAGACTTGAGTATTCTCGTTCAGATATTGTAATTCAGATTGTTTTAGAGGCTCTAGACTCGTGACCCCAAGTCTTTGGGAGCGTTTTATCAGACTTCGTATTTTTCTCAGTATTATCCTATTATAAATATTGGATTATTATTCTAAAACTATTATAATCTCTTTAGATTGTCGGTTTGAGGTTTACGGTTAATTTGGGAACGATTGTGGTCTGGCTTGCCTAGCAATATTGTTGGGCGCCATCACGATCGGGTTTGGGGTCGTGACACCGTGGTTTAAAGAAAAACCAAGGGGTAATTGCTACACTACCTAACAAAACAAAAAATCTTTTTGGTATTTTCTTTAGACTTACTTCCCTCAAGAAAACTGTCTAGAAGATCCGTCATCAGGAATAGTCCGATCTTTTAAAAAAAAAACACAGCTAAAGTAGCATGAAAAATCGCCCAGACAATCTCCTCACCCCACACTTAAAATTGTGCATTGTCCCCAATGCATATCCATACATACAAGAAGGTAAAAGAAACTCCCTGGTAGGCCAAAGGCCGAAGCACTAGCAGCTCATGGGGTACTTAGACTTCTACCAGCTTGGTCCTTCGTGCGGGTACCTCACACTTAGTTCCAACCATTTCATTTGTTGGTGCATCCTTCCAATACCTTCGCTTTCCATGCTCCTAGAAAATAAAAATAAATTGACACTACAAAAATAATATAATAAAAAAATATATAAAAAAATAAAAGAAAGCAATAAAGTTGGGTTGCCTCCCAACGAGCGCTTGATTTAACGTCGCGGCACGACGTGAATCACTTTCTGCCTCCATTTTGAACTTATGAATCGGACCCCAAGTTTTGATTCTGCTCTATGATCATGCTCCTGGGGTGGTGGAACGAATCTGGCTGGCCCAATAAAATAATGTAGTATTCTGCACTTCTTGGCCTTTAGATGAGGTGTGTAATCCCGATTTTCTGGCAAGAAGAATTCCAGAATGTAAGCACTTTGTTCCTCATTCCTTGACTCCTCAAATGGCTCGGACGACTCTATTTCCATATCAACATCTAAACACAATGTGGAAAAATGCTTGGAGTGAGGACCAATGCGCTCAACTACATGAACATTGGGACTGTCTACATTCTCAACACTAATGATAATAGAGTCAACAAAATATGTATCCTCAATATCCTTGGTTGACTCTAGTATCTCTTCTACAACATCGACATCCTCAAAATCTAGTGCGATTGATTGTTGGTGTTCTACTCTAGCCTCCTCCTCTAGCTCATCAATTTTTGTATCTAATTCACGCTCTTCTTGGATACTATTCACAATATTGGCTTGTTGAGCATTAAAAACTTCAACCAGTTGACTCATGTGAACTTTCAAGTTGTGAATAGTTTCCTCCTGCCTTTCTATCCGCAGTAGTAATTTATTCTGTTGTTCCAAAATGCACTTTAACATATCTTCGAGCTTCTTTAGGTCAGCTTCCCTAGGTTCTTTGTTCCTATTAACTTCACCAGAAAAAGAAGAACCATCAAAGTAAGGGGTTGGAGGAAGGTAAGAAATATAAGCACAACCATGAAAGTGACCATCTTGACCACCACACATATCACACACATTCCACACATAAGATTGAGTTGGTGCACAAAACTCGCTCTCAGGAATATTTTGATAATTTTGCCCTGGGTGGTTTCCTTCACAATATGCATAAGGAGGATCAAAAGTAGAATTACCAACAACAAAATTCTCATAATTCCATGATGTCATGTTTCTCAAATAAACAAATAAAACTAAAATAAAAAAAATAAAAACAATCAAATAATAAAATAAAAGTTCAAACTTGAAACCTAGCAATATGTACACCTACAACTACACCGTTAGTTCCCCGGCAACGGCGCCAAAATTTGATCACGCCCAACTATGCCTTATAAAAAGGACTAAGCGGTCGCAGCAAATATAATCCGGTTTACAAGTCCGGAGTCGAATCCCACAGAGAACTAAGGTTTAGCTACAACTGTTCACTATCACCAAGAAGACAAGCTTGAACAATTCCTAACCTATAGATATTAAGATTCTTGTGTTTAACTACTTAACTAACAAATTAATTAACAATTATCTCAAGTCGGGAGAGTAGACAGCAATATCAATAAATCTCGAGGCAAGCAATACAAGCATGCGCAATTCATGCTGAGGACGTACGGCCCGATCCAACAATATTTAAACTGTGCACTGCCAGAGGGTCGAATGGCGCAAACCATGTATGCATCTATTTAATCTACCGAGGCGTTCGGCCCTTTCCAAAATTTAAACACACACAGACAGTCAATCAATAAGTCATCAGGAAACAATTATCCAAAGAAAACCAATTCTCCTTTAACAATTTAGAAAAAATGAAGTTTAATTATTTTTTTGAAATTCATTTACCAATTCGGTAGGATTTAAGCAGTTCAACTGTCAATAAGGTTACAAATATTCCAAGTATAGCATGCTTTTGGGTCCTAGACTACCCGGATTTACACATATTAGTAGCTACGTACGGACTCTCGTCACCTCGTGCGTATGTAGCCCCCACAAATAGGAGCACATAATCAATTATTTCACCTATGGGGACAATTCCCTCTTACAAGGTTAGAAAGGAGACTCACCTCGCTCCGAAGATCCATAACCGGCATTCCACGCCCTTCCAAAGACTTTAATCGATGCTAAATGCTCCAAAACTAGCCAATGATTATGCAAATCCATTAATATATGATAAACTACTCGTATTAATCCAATTTATAACAATTCTAACCCCGATCGAAAAGTTGACAAAAACACCCTCGGGCCCACGTGCCCGGATTCCGAAATTTTTCAAAGATAAAGTTTACCCATGAACTTACGAACTCAAATATACGATTTTCTCTTAATTCCATACCCAAAATCGTGGTCAAATCCCAAGAATATCAATTTTTTAGGTTTTCCCTCAAACCCCCAAATTTCTACCAATTTACATGCTAAAATCCGTACATAATCAATGTATTTAACTCAAGTTAGGTGGGATTAACTTACCTCCAAGTTGCTAGGTGGAAGCCCCTCTCAAAAAGCTCCAAAATCGCCCCAAAGAAGAGAAAAATGGGTGAAATGAACTCAACCCCGCTTTTTAAAATACTCTGCCCAGCGACTTCCGCACCTGCGGACTCCTCGCCGCTTCTGCGAGTCCGCATCTGCGGAGCCCTCATCGCACCTGCGCCAATCACTGCTTCTGCGGTCCTATTTCTCGCTTCTGCGCTTGCGTAGAAGCGGCCAATACCCCCGCATCTGCGGTCCCTACTCCTTTCACATGTAACCACTTCTGCGGTTCCCTTCCTCGCTTCTGCGGGGCCGATTCTGCGGTGAACCCTCCCCAGAAGCGGTTACACCAGCAACCAGACCCCTTCAGCTCATCTTTCAAGCTCCAATTCGATCCGATAACCACCCGGAATCCACCCGAGGCCCCCGAAACCCAAACCAACCATACCAACCAGTCCCAAAACACATTACGGACTTGCTCGAGGCCTCAAATCATATCAAACAACGCTAAAATCATGAATCGGCCTCCAATCCAAGCTTTATGAACTTTAGAATTTCAAACTTCTACTTTCGATGTTTAAACCTATCAAATCACGTCCGATTGACTTCAAATTTTGCACACAAGTCATATTCAACATTACGGACCTACTCCAACTTTCGGAATCAGATTCCGACCCCGATATCAAAAAGTCCACCCCCGGTAAAACTTCTCAAAAACCTTCAAATTTCTATCTTTAGCCAAATGACCCCAAAATGACCCACGTGCATCTGAATTCACTCCCGATCACGCTCCCAACTCCAAAATCACCATACGGAGCTACTGCCAGACTCGGAATCCCAAACGGACATCAATAACACTGAAATGCACTTCAACCCAAACTTATGAAATTTCCTCCAAAATGCTAACTTCCACAATAGGCGCCAAAACGCTCCCGGGTCATCCAAAACCCGATCCGGGCATAACACCCAAGTCCGAAATCATCATACGAACCTATTGGAACCTTCGAATCCCGATTCCGATGTTGTTTACTCAAAAATCCAATCCTAGTTAATTCTTTCAACTTAAAGCTTCCGAAATGAGAATTTCCTCTCCAAGTCAACTCCGAACTTCCCGAAATTTAATTCCAACCATGCGTACAAGTCATAATGCCTGAACTGAAGCTGGTCATGGCCTCAAACTGCTGAACGGCGCACTAGAGCTCAAAACGACCGGTTGGATCGTTACATCCCCTCCCACTTAAACATACGTTCGTCCTCGAACGTGCTGGAACCGTGCTGGGGTTGTCTGAAATCACTGGTTAACACCTCGAGCACCTACCTGTGCTACCACAACTCAGCTGGGTGCCCTAGCTCGGTCAATCTGAAGATATCCTTTTTCACTTAAGCAAATAAGCCTTAGAGCCCAATTCCATCATCCGAAATTCTCTGCCAGGCCTGTTCCAACATCCGCCCACCGTATCGATAACTACACGCAGCACCAAAACATGACTGCGTATCTTAGCTGAATTCACACCTTGCACCACTTTACTCACAGAACCACAATAGCATTCTCCGATCAAGCATTCGAAGTTCCACGAATCTGATGCTCCCATGGCACCTCATGACCTACATAGGTCTCGCTCTAACTCTTACAATACCGCCACGACGGAAGAGATGCGTAGAAATTCATAACCAATTGCCGAACCAACAAATCATTGGGTCTATACTCCTGTCAGGAACCATCACCTCATCTTGAATCAAATAATGGCCCTAGCTCCTTAATGTACTTCATATAATCCGATCGCACTGATCCTAGATCCAGTAACCTTATCTTACTCTGTACGAACTGCTCAGGCAACAAGTCACCCCTGACATGACCAAAAGTCTCATATGATGCCACAACGTGCCAATAGGCTACCAACTCGAACGCGATACATAAGGAAAATGAACTCTGGAAGGGACTACTCAAATCACGCAACTAATATGAACTTTCCTCAGAAAATGGAGAAACAAAACACATAGAATAGAATATAAGGGACTGTACTTATCATCACACTGTTTCGGCGTGCAACCCGATCCGCACATAACACTTACATAAGGAGATACACACCAAGCTGAATTGCTCATTACAACAAGATACCGAATATCGGTCACAGGCACGCTAAGTGCATAATACTATCCCTAGGGGCATATAGTGCCATAAGCTACAAACTCAAGCACAACTGAGGTGCGATATACGATCTGAATCTCAAGAGCCATTTTGCTCATATAACATCATCTCTACGCGGAACCTCAACACATAAGCAATTTCCCAAGCCGTCTCACAACTCACACGGCGCAATGTATCATTACATGAAATAACTGACGACGAAATAACACCCCGACTACCCTTCTATAAGGAGCGCATTACTGAAATGAACACGTCTGACCTGATATAGAGCCCATATCCACATTTAAATCCATCCACAGACCTCAAGCTGGTTCTGATCGCACCGAACCAGGCTAATAACCTCTCAAAGGCCCATAAATACTCCCCTTTTTCTCATAACACATAAGGACAACCATCATAACCGGAGTAATCCTCCACAGTCCACAACCCAATAATTCAAGTGTCTTTCATGCATCAATTATCAAATTAACGATATCACCACAATCTTCCTGCTTGGTTTAACTCTTCAACCAATCAAGTGACTACATGCCACACTTATACAGCCTTCCCGTAAAAGATAACAGGTCTGTACACCCAGACCACCGACCGCACTAACGCTAAAAAAAACGATCAAGAATCCTTAACCAGGGTGCAAAGCCTTTTTTTACAAAACACCGACCTCAAGTGACGCTGAAGGCAATACCAACTTACTTTAAACATCGAAACTACTTTCCTGCTCATCCAAGCTCGTGACATTCTCGTCAACACCGAACTGTAACCTTGATCCTCACTTCAAATTTCATACCACTCACTGCACCCAACACGCCAATATACGATAGAACACGATTTTCATCATAACTCCGGAACCACTAATAGATTAACACTTCATCGTATAAAAACTTTTCACTGAACTCACTTTAGGAGAACTATTGCGACACACATGTGAATTCTCATAACCGTAGAATACGCCAAATCTCTAAGTAGTGGTCTTAAGCCACCATAGCCCTTCCGAGACTCGCCTACACATGACAGGCCATAACAGTAGGATGCTTCTGAATAATATCAATTACGGCGGCCGACAAGCCTCACATGTACCGCCACAAATCACTTGCATAACTTGATCGTGCTGAAGGAACCGATCACTGCCACCAATATGCCAATTCAACTATGGCTAATCAATCTATCTTCTTCCAATTCATCCTTAATCGCCTTAGAAATAATAATAACTCCATTCAACACATAGCATACTCCATCCGCACTCATCTCGAGTGACCTTGACTCATGAGACCATGCTGTCTCAAATCCCACGAACCATTTCATACCTCCCAATTGCTACCCTACAGGTCAAAACATCATACAACCTTCTGGGCACCTCCTTATAAGCTGCTACAAGGCTTGATTCTTAACTGTATCTATAGGCTCGAAGCCATTAGGCACCACACTTTACCCCTTTGAATCCACTAGGACCGTTGTTGAGAGCCACCCGCTCTGACATGGCCCCGAATATAATCAACTCCATAAATCTTCTAGCACGTGAATACCCTCTCGACGAAGCACCCGGCAGAATCACTTCCCTTGAAACCCACATCTATACAAGACATAAATCCTGAATCATTCCCCAAGTCTGAACATGGGCCAATAAGGCCAACCATAGCACACCTTTAACAATTCCTTTGCTCAAATCACCACTTACGTCCTTTCCGTAGCTGGAATGACCCATCAATATGCTAATAACCAGAAACCTCGCAAGTAGTTAACCATGCAACCCTAATCATAGGCGATGGGACTCTCCCACTTAGCTTGAAGCCATTATTACACAACTCTGGACTTCACCACGATCTTTGATTTCTTATTGACATAACCTTGCGCAATCGACCGCGAAAATTCTCGGAATCTTTCTGTAAAACCCCTTTTTATACTCTGAATCATCAACCACATTCGCACGACCGATCTCCTTGCTGTACTAATAGAATTTCCGCAGAAGCTTCGCCAACCATGCAACTGCCAATCCGCTCACTGGAGATAACCCACCTATGGGATTTACGTGCCGACGTCTTCCAACACTGCTACACGGGGTGCAATCCCCACAACATTAATGGCCCATCCTGAGTCCAAGCTCACTCCCTAGCTGCACGAGTCCATTCACCTCTTGTGGACATCAATTAAGTGCGCGACAACATCCTTCCAATTCAAAGTTAGGTTGTATCCTTCTTCATTTCAAGCAGCTCCTGACGCCTTATAGCCCATACTCCAAATTAATCCGTAGGCCCAAATCACCAATCACTAAAATTCCCAAATCACCCCAAACTCTCCCACTTTTGCGAAACTCATCCCTCTAGTCGACTACTCGACCTTTGCTTCTTATACCTGGCCTTCTAGAAATTTTAACCACCCATGTCCTTCCTCATCCTTTGCTGTTCAGTTGTTGCCTTAAATAAAATCTGCCTTCGTGGTACTTGAACCCACAATTGCTGCTAAATTTAAACCTTTCTGAAGATCATCTTCCTCGAACTGTCGACATTAGGAACACTGATTCAATCCTGCACTACCGCACCCCGCGATATCTGACAGCCGCATCTTTAATATTATTTCACAATATCTTACCCCAAAGGCGAATTGTAGAAGATCATAACACCGGCGAACTTAGTACGTTCAATTAGGACAACGACACCTCATCATAGAAGAAAACTCCACCACGCTCGCAAATAGCAAGTCTCGTTACTCCATCAGCCCACATCTGACCATTCTTAGTCCGATTTCCCTGCCCCTGCCGGGAATAAAATACCGAACCTCTAGATCGTGCACTTAGTAAACCTCCCTTCAAGTCATTCACTGCCCCGACACGGAGGCAAACATCCTACCATCATATCAATACTGCAGAATAATCATTTATAGCATCATGGCAACTTGTGCCTAGTCTCAGAGCTCTTAGAAGCACCGCTACTGAGCCGAAACGACAGAATATCTTTTCACAAGGCAACGATAATAGCTCAGACAACTATGCAGGAAGAAACATTCCGCACCACATCGGTAGTACCATTACAATTCTTCAATTCTCGATTTATAACAGGCGGTTCGCGTTGCGTAGGATCGAGTAGGAAGGAAACAGGGGCATAAGCCTCAAGGAATCAAATCGCACGAAGAGGAATCAAGAAGGGAAGTACTCCTAACAGTCCTGCAACCTCCCGAAGATAAGTACAGACGTCTCCGTACCAATTCGCGAGACTCTACTAGACTTGCTCATGACTCGTGAGACCTACGGGAACCTAGTGCTCTGATACCATGTTGTCACGACCGAAATTCCACTAAAGGTCGTGATGGCGCCGGACACCACTGTCAGGCAAGCCAACCCAAAATACTTAATTAAATTTTCATTTTAATACTCTTGAAAACTATGACTTTCATTCAAATTTACCAATAAAAAGACAATCACTTCAATTCAAATTAAATGATAAGCAATTAATACAAAATACTTCATAACCATCCCAGAAACCGGTGTCACAAGTGCATGAACAATTTCCAAAAAAAATAAAATAAAGTACAACAGCTGTCCGGAATACAAATTGGACAGAAAATAAATAAAATCCCGAGAGAGACTATACTAGCTGCGGGTCGACTCGAGGAAATACAGCTCACCTAGTCTCCGTGTCAACCATGCTGCTACGCTCACTAGGCCACTAGAGGTGCATGTGCCTGTGCAACAAAAATGCACAGAAGTGTAGTATGAGTACAGAAACAACGTGTACTCAGTAAATATCCCGCCTAATCTCGAAGAAGTAGAGACGAGATGGCAACTTCGACACTTACTAAAGGTCCAGTAATAATATTATTAATGCGATGACTCGCGGATTTATTAAGAACAACAGTAAAATTCAAATGAGTCACTAAACAGGTGAAAGTTCCTTTTTATTTAAAGTCTCCAGATTCATAATCCATTAATTAACAATTATCTCAAGTCGGGAGAGCAGAAAGCAATATCAATAAATCTCGAGGCAAGCAATACAAGCATGCGCAATTCATGCCGAGGACGTACGGCCCGATCCAATAATATTTAAATTGTGCACTGCCAGAGGGTTATGGCGCGAACCATAGTTGCATCTATTTAATCTACCGAGGCGTTCGGCCCGTTCCAGAATTTAAACACACACAGACAGTCAATCAAGAAGTCATCAGGAAACAATTATCCAAAGAAAACCAATTCTCCATTAACAATTTAGAAAAAATTAAGTTTAATTATTTTTTGAAATTCATTTACCAATTTGGTAGGATTTAAGCAGTTCAACTGTCAATAAGGTTACAAATATTCCAAGTATAGCATGCTTTTGGGTCCTAGACTACCCGGACTTACACATATTAGTAGCTACGCACGGACTCTCGTCACCTCGTGCGTACGTAGCCCCCACAAATAGGAGCACATAACCAATTATTTCACCTATGGGGACAATTCCCTCTTACAAGGTTAGAAAGGAGACTCACCTCGCTCCGAAGATCCATAACCGGCATTCCACGCCCTTCCGAAGACTTGAATCGATGCTAAATGCTCCAAAACTAGCCAATGATTATGCAAATCCATTAATATATGATAAACTACTCGTATTAATCCAATTTATAACAATTCCTAACCCCGATCGAAAAGTTGACAAAAACACCCTCGGGCCCACGTGCCCGGATTCCGAAATTTTTCAAAGATAAAGTTTACCCATGTACTCACGAACTCAAATATACAATTTTCTCTTAATTCCATACCCAAAATCGTGGTCAAATCCCAAGAATATCAATTTTCTAGGTTTTCCCTCAAACCCCCAAATTTCTACCAATTTTCATGCTAAAATCCATACATAATCAATGTATTTAACTCAAGTTAGGTGGGATTAACTTACCTCCAAGTTGCTAGGTGGAAGCCCCTCTCAAAAAGCTCCAAAATCGCCCCAAAGAAGAGAAAAATGGGTGAAATGAACTCAACCCCGCTTTTTAAAACATTCTGCCCAGCGACTTCCGCACCTGCAGACTCCTTGCCGTTTCTACGAGTCCTCATCTGCGGAGCCCTCATCGCACCAACGCCAATCACCGCTTCTGCGGTCCTACTTCTCGCTTCTGCGCTTGCGCAGATGCGGCCAATACCCCCGCATCTGCGGTCCCTGCTCCTTTCACATCTAACCGCTTCTGCGGTTCCCTTCCTCGCTTCTGCGGGGCCGCTTCTGCGGTGAACCCTCCGCAGAAGCGGTTACACCAGCAACCATACCCCTTCAGCTCATCCTTCAAGCTCCAATTCGATCCGATAACCACCCGGAATCCACCCGAGGCCCCCGGAACCCCAATCAACCATACCAACCAGTTCCACAACATATTACGGACTTGCTCGAGGCCTCAAATCATATCAAACAACGCTAAAATCATGAATCGACCTCCAATCCAAGCTTTATGAACTTTAGAATTTCAAACTTCTACTTTCGATGTTTAAACCTATCAAATCACGTCCGATTGACTTCAAATTTTGCACACAAGTCATATTCGACATTACGGACCTACTCCAACTTTCGGAATCGGATTCCGACCCCGATATCAAAAAGTCCACCTCCGGTCAAACTTCTCAAAAACCTTCAAATTTCTATCTTTAGCCAAATGACCCCAAAATGACCCACGGGCATCCGAATTCACTTCCGATCGCGCTCCCAACTCCAGAATCACCATACGGAGCTACTCCCAGACTCAAAATCCCAAACAGATATCAATAACACTGAAATGCACTTCAACCCAAACTTATGAAATTTCCTCCAAAATGCTAACTTCCACAATAGGCGCCAAAACGCTCCCGGGTCATCCAAAACCCGATTCGGGCATACGCCCAAGTCCGAAATCATCATACGAACCTGCTGGAACCTTCGAATCCCGATTTCGATGTCGTTTACTCAAAAATCCAATCCTAGTTAATTCTTTCAACTTAAAGCTTCCGAAATGAGAATTTCATCTCCAAGTCAACTCCAAACTTTCCGAAATTTAATTCCGACCATGCGTACAAGTCATAATGCCTGAATTGAAGCTGCTCATGGCCTCAAACTACTGAACGACGCACTAGAGCTCAAAACGACCAGTCGGATCGTTACACAGAAGCGAGATTTTCTCTCATTCTTTCCATTCTTCTTCCCAAAATCAACAAAAACGCGATCTTGCAGTCAATGCAACTCCAAAAACCGTAGAAATTCTTCTTCATCTCGAATTAACAGCAAATCAAACACGAAAAGTTAATCTTTTTTGCTGCAATCAGCGCAATTTTCATTTTTGCTACAATTTTGATTTCAAATTTTTGTTCGATGGAGCTTTTTCCAGTTTACGTTATTCATAGTGGTGAATGGGAAGAAAACAAATTTATCAATTTCATCAGCAATTGTGTAATAATCGAGTCGACATTCAGCTACAACAATTTAGTTACAGCTATTTCGGAACAGATTAGAATCGATTGTGATTTAAACACATTGGAGATTAACTTTGTCCCAAAGGATGGTTTGCCACCGGCCCTGATTTATAACATTACGGGTGTTACGGTGTATATGGAATTAAAGAAGAAAAACTTGAATTTCATTGAATAACCGTTATATGTGACGGTGAAAGAGATTTATGATAATCATTTGATTGGTACAAGTTCCAGTTGTTTGGTTGGTACAAGTTCCGGTTGTTTGGTTGCTACAAGTTCCAATTGTATAGATGTGTCCACAATTGATAGCACCGAGATTATGCCTAATATCGAATTTATTGAAAACACGAGTATAATAGATGATATGTTGAACGAATTTGTTGAGGAAGATCAAGTTTATAAGGATAAAGAGACAGTTATCAGTGTGATGGAGAATTTGGATGTACGCGAGAGGTTCCAATTCAAGGTGAAGAGATCTAGCGCAACAAGGTATGGCAATAGTTGTATATTCTGTTATATATATGTATAATTATGTATAAAGTAGTATATATTTGTACATAGGTATTAAAATTAGTATATATCTAATTATGTTTTTGTATACAAGTGTATTTAGAAGTTGAATGATCTTCAATCCTAGGTATCACCTTATGTGTGTGGATGACAATTGTGGTTTGAGTTTCAGATCTTCTGCCGTTTACAAGGCAAACACATTCAAGGTGAGAAGTTACAATAATAATCACACATGCGGCTATGGTGAAAGATACTTAACACAACGTCAAGCTACTTCAGGTGTAATTGCTAGTATAGTCAAGGACAAGTATGTTAATCCAAAAAATGTTTACACCGCAAATGATATAATAGAGGACATACAAAAGCAACACGGGATTGAAGTGAGGTACATGAAAGCATGGAAAGATAAAGAGATAGCAATGGCAATGATAAGAGGGAATCCGAGTGATTCATATAAGGAGTTGCCGAAGTATTTTTATATGTTGGAGACTACAAATCCAGGAACGGTTACAAAGTTGCACAAATCAGAAGATGGATGCTTTTTTTATGCATATGTTTCGCTATATGCATCTATCAAGGGTTGGGAGCATTGCAGACCGATTATGGTTGTTGATGGAATTTTCCTTAAAGCAGCATATAAGGGTACCATATTGACTGCTTGCACACAGGATGGAGCTGGTGAGTTGACTGCATCTACCTTGTTTCTGCAGTATGTATAATGTTGTAGTTTCATGTATAAAAGCGTATAGGATTTCACAGCTGCTGTTTTTATAAAATTTGCAGTTGGTATAAAGTTGTATAATTGTGTATAACTGTGTATAAGATTTGTATAATTGTCTGAATCCTAAAATCTATTTTGTATAAACAGGAAAAATCCTTCCACTTGCATATGCAATTGTAGATTCAGAGAATAACAAATCTTGGGAGTGGTTCTTTGTACAGATAAAGGGTACTTTTGGTGTTAGGGAAGGGATGTGTATAGTTTCAGATAGAAACGAAAGCATCTTCAATGCCACAAAAGCTGTGTACCCAGAAGTACCACATTGTATTTGCATGTTTCACTTGTGGCAGAATGTAAAGCGCACATTCAAGAAACATCACAAGCAATTGAAGGATATGTTCTTTGCTTTGGCTAGAGCTTACACGATAGAGAAGTTTGACTACCATATGACAGAGATGTGCAAAATTTATCCGAGGGTGCAGCCTTACTTGTTCGAAATTGGCTACGAAAGATGGTCTAGGGCATACTCCAAAGTGAAAAGGTCGATGGTAGTGACTTCCAATATTGCTGAGTCAAATAATGCAGGAAATAAGGATGCTAGAGAGTTACCAGTAATGCGATGAATGGAGTACATAACAAATTTGCTACAACAGTGGAACAACAAAAATAGAAAAAGTGCAATGGAGACATCTACAGAGCTTGGCAATAACTACGACAAACTCATTTGGGAAAATCTAATTGCATCGGAGCAAATGACGGTAAAACGAATCAAATATAATAATGCTTGGCACCGCTGACTTGAATTTTACTGCTTGTATAAGGATGTGTAACTCTGTATAATAATGTATAATGTGCTTTAACTTTTTTTTTAAAAAAAAACTTTTGCACGTGAGGCCTGCTATGGAGCAGTTATATACTGTGCTTGATGGGGTAAGACGAAACATAGTTTTCCTTGAAGAGGGAACATGCAGTTGCGGAAAATTTCAAATGGATGAACTTCTATGTCCGCATGCTTGGGCAGTTTTGAAGAACCAGCAGCTGAAACCTGGCCGCTATTGCTCTTTTTACTACAAGAAGGATAACCTCCTTAGAGCTTATGAATTTCCAGTGAATTCGATGCCAGATGAGAGTTTATGGGTAATTTCAACAGAGGTGCTGGAAGATAGGGTCCTACCACCTAAAGGGAGAAGGAATGCAGGAAGGCCAAGAAAGGAAAGACTCAAACCTGCTTCAGAGAAAGAGTCTAAGAGGGCGTTTTCACGTTCTGTGTGTGGACAAAGTAGTCATAATAGAAAAATATGTAGGAATCGACCAAAATAAATAGTTGGAACATAACACTTCCTATTACATATGTTGTTATGTTGAGTAGTTAAGTTTCACAAACAATAGAGTTACAAATGTCGAGTAGTTAAGTTTCACAATCAATTGAGCTACAAATGTCAATAAAGAATTATAATTTACACTATATATTGCAATTATGTTAAATATGTTTCGTTGTACATGTTTTGGTTATCCAATAATAATGTGTTGTTGTCTTTAATGGTGCTAAATATATTGATAGATTGTAAAAAAGCAAAACAGAACTGCAAACAATCAATGGTATTATATGTATACAGATGTATAAATGAGAGTATAAGTTTGTATAAAATTGTATAACTATGTATATTATTGTATACATATGTATAAACCCTGCAACATTAATAAAACTGCAACCATAATGAAAATACATACTTTGTTAAAGGGCAAAAGCAACTGAAATATTCATTAAAATGTAATTCATTCACAGCCACAATGTGTAATGACTACGACAAATTACACAAAAATAAAAATATCTATAATATCCTTTAAGGTAATCTCACAAATAGCAGAATAGCACTTAGACAAAACTAGGCAACAACTCCTGATACATAGCAAAACTACATTAAAATGGAAAAAATAGAACTACTTTCTCGGTCGTCCCCTCTTCCTCTTCCTGAAAAGTCTCCCTGTGATTACACCACCACTAATTGCACCGGACCGTGGTTTTTCCTTCCATAATCCCACAACAGAGATCCCCACATGGTGCGAAGTGTCTCAATGTCAAAATTATCTTTTCGAATTTCCTTACCAAGGATGAAATACTCAGCAAAGCCAGCAACAAAAGCACTACAATCACTGTAATTAAAAAAAAATCAGATTCTCTGTACGTTACTGTAAACAGGTACACTAATAGTAAAATAGTAAAACAATTGAGATTAATGTCACGACCCAAGTTCGCCCTCCGTGAACTGTCGTGACGGCACCTAGTCTCCACGACTAGGTAAGCCTAACAATTGCGAAAAAGAAAACAAGATGCGGAAAAACTAATAAAAATCGAAGATAAGCAAATATAGCAGTGTTTAAGATGCCGCTCGGTATAAACCAATACAAGATTTTAAAATTAAACAACTCCCAAAATTCGAAATCTCATGAATCACAATCTATGAATACGACATAGTGTTCTAACTCCGGAATGTCTAAACCAAAGAAATACAGAAGGACTATGACTACAAGAGAGAATGGAAAGGGACTCCTCGTCTGCAGAGGCGGCAGATATACCTCGAAGTTTCTGAAGAATCGCCTCGCCTCAAGGATAGTAGTGCTGAGTCGAGGAACCTGGATCTGCACACGAAAAACATGTTCAGAAAAGGGCATGAGTACACTACGGCAGTACCCAGTAAGCGCCAAGCCTAACCTCGGTTGAGTAGTGACGAGGAAGGTCAGGGCTCTACCAGTCATATACATTATTATATAAGGAAATGAAGCAGTATTAAAGCAACAACTACCAGGATACCGTCCTGTAGCCCCCAGATGTAAATATCCAGTGGATCTCCCGGATGTCGTTCTGTAGTCCAACTCATAGTGCGCGGGGATCTACCGGAATCCCGATCCGTAGTCCCAAATGTAAATACCCAGTACTGGGGGAATCTAAAGGGTGTAATCCTGTAGTTTCATATAAGTATGCAAGGGGGGGGGGGGGGTCTACCGGAATATCAACCTATAGTCCCAAATAAACAGACAAGGGGGATCTACCGGGAAATCGCCTGTAGTCCCAAAGTAAACACACAGCAACAACACGAAGAAAATCCATTTCAATCCAATTTCATACCAAAGTAAACAGGTAATTCTAACCTAGCATGCTGCACAAAATTCAGATAAAACAGTTTGAGCAAGTAAAACAATTGAGTCACTTAGACATGCTTTCTTAGCTAACAGTAGTAGGAGTGGGCATCGGTCGATTTGGTTCGGTTATGAATATTATCGATTTTGCCTATCGGTTATCGGTTTATAAATATGATAAACCGATAACCAAACCGATAAGATATTGGTTATCGATTATTGGTTAATCGGTTATTGATCATTATCGGTTTACCCGATAAGGTAAAACTAAAATTAAGAGTATTGTCCTACACCCACAGAAATGCTTGACCAAATTTTCGATAGAAATACCTCTCATGAGTATGACGCGTTAGAAATCTTTATCCAGGGCTGGCTTATTGCTAAGATTAAAATTGCGAAAAGCATTAGAAAAGTGCTGATATATATTACCTGTTGCTTGGCAAAGGCCATGAGATCAGCTGAATTGAACTGTTTGTTACCACAGCTGACCTTTTGCTTATGGTTGGCTAGATAATCACTATAAACACTAAACAGAAAAGCTGTGGCAGTAACATATTGAGTATTAGCTCCATCTCTAAGGTGAAGGAGACCCCCTGATAAATTACACATTTGGCAGTTGAACTTGTTAAACCATTGAAACATGTTCCTGCTAACGCTCTTCCTTTTTTCTGAGGAAGATAGCTTTTATAGGTTATAGTAATATTCTTTTGAAATCATGTATATGAAACCCTAGTATGTATATACTTAAGGGTAAACTAGTAAATTAGTTAACCCTTATTGGGTTATCGGTTTACCCAATAACAGAATTGCTAAACCGAGCCCGAACCGATAACCCATAAAAAAATTTTTTTACTCGTACCGAACCGTTAACCCAATAACCCAATACCGATAACCCAATAAGTAATTAACGGTTCGGTTTATTGGTTTTACTCGATATATGCTCACCCCTAAACAGTAGGCTTAAATTTTAAGTAGTGTAAACAGGGAAGAAATACGAAATTATAGTTACTTAATGAAAATCGGATTTTCAACAATTAGCACATGTACGCACTTGTCACCTCACGTACAAGGCATTTCATATATCACAGTACCAAATCCTAAGGGGAGTTCCCCCACACAAGGTTACGCAAGCCACTTACCTCGAACCAACTCAATCAACTCGATACCACGTTCTTGCCACGAGTACTTGACTCCAAATGGCCCAAATCTATTCAAAGTAATTGCATAATATAAATATAACTTCAAGTAACTAATTCAACTAATTAATTCGAAGCTAATACGCGAAATTAGGAAAATCGCCCAAAAAGCCCCCCCAAGCCCACGTCTCGGATTCGGGTAAAATTTACAAATTCAGAATCCTCACACTCTCATGAGTTCATACATNCTCCCCCGCTACTTGCATGAGGCTAACCGAAAATCTCTTTTAGCAACCTATTGACATCTGGTTTGTCATAGAAAGTGGCATCTTCTTCTATATACTTCAAATCAGTGATAACAACAAACTCTCCAATGCCAAAATGCAGTAAACAACTATTAATTTTCACCCACAACTCCCTTTCCCGTCCTGGGGCGACTTCCCTCAATAGTATACAATGAATAAGTTGATTTTAATTTTAAATTGAGGGAGGTCCAAGAAGTACCCAAAACAACTAGCACGGAATATTTGAAGCTGTGTGTCAGTCAAACATTGCTTCAAAATGCTCACAATATCAGTCTCGGTATGGGAACTAATCCTGTTGTGGAAATGATCAACTGGTTGTATATAGAAGTCTCCAACCTTGCATATGAAAAAATAACAAGAAAGAGATCAGGAACAAAAACTATACTAAAACATTGTATAAACATGTTTAAATCAGTGTAGCAGTACTTGTGTAAAGATGTATAAACAACTGTATAACTTTGTATAAAATTATATAAGCATGTATAAAATTAATAGCAACACAGGGAATACCTCCAGCTTAGCTTTTCTCTCATTCAATTTATAGCGAATAGCAAACCTTTGTTCTTTGGGTATGCGATCAAGACCACTCTCACCATCGTCCTTGATCTGTCTCTTTTTCGGTTTAACACTCGGCATACATCATCTTCATTAACCAAATCAACTTTCAGCTTTTCTTTCGATTTTTCAGGTCTCCCACATTTCTTACTCCTTAATCTAACAATGTTAACCGGAGTAGGAGTATTACTCGTCTGTGAACGAGTCATTCGACTGCTCTCTTGTTGAACGACTCCAAAGTAGAGGCCAATTTTCCCAAATTATAACAAAACTAAAAAAATATAAAATTCTACCCTAAAAGTCGAAATAACAAAGCATGCAAACTGAAACATCAAGTTTAGGCTCAGAACGAAGAAAGAAGGAACACAAAATCAAACGAAAAACACAACAACATTGTAAGAAAATATTCATAATCAGAAAAGCAAAAAAATTAAAAATAAAACAAAATTTAAAACCAAAACTGTGGTAAAATCATAAAATGAAACGAAAATTACCTGAAAATAAGAGTGAAAGCTCGAAAAAGTACTTAGACCCAACAATGGAGGACGGTTGTTGCCTTCATCTCTGATAAAAGCGTGAGAAGAAGAGAGAGAAAAAGAAAGAGAGAAAAAGAAATTTAAAATCGAAAACCGTTGTTTTAAAATTTGTGGGCTACCGGGTGAAAACTAAATTTCAAAACATATACAACCTGGGCTAAACCAGGTAAGGACTTCGAATGTGGGCTATATTCGAATGGGCTGTATGGCCCAAGTGATATATGATGTAATTTCTTCAAGTTTTTTTTCCAATATTTTATCGTCATGCACAATTAAAAATTAAATTTGCAATTTTATAAGATACTAGATTGTCAGTGATACAGTATGGTACGTATGTGGTTGTTTGTTATTCGTTTGGCTGAATTCTTGTATTTTCGATACGTAATATATAAATCTCGCTATAATTTCAATATCAAATTCGAAACTCATAAAACTAAAAGAAAACACAACAACTTTTAAGTGCTACGCATCCTAAAATTTGAACCCTTTGAATTGAAATCTTGAATTTGTTTCTGTCTCATTCTTGCATTTGTGCTAAACTTATAAATTGAACACAAAACACTCTTTTCTGGTGTTTCCCCTAAGTGAGAAAAATATAAATAGTATAATAGATTAATAATATTCGTTAAGAACATGTAGGGTCATCTTCTTGGCTAGTAGGGTTGTGATGGGATGAATAGAATTCTTCAGTTTTTCTATCATTAACTAAATGTCTCGGATTCGAGCTCTGAAAATTAAAAAAATTCTAACAGGAACGTTTTCTAGTTTAATGAACATTACGCGGCATGAATCTGAATTAATAAGGATCCTAAATTGAACATCGGACATCGGGGAAAAGTGAAAACCAACAAAAAGTAGAAAATGATGATGTTGTGTCATGGAAACAAGCTGTATATTAGGACAGAAAGAGTATGCATGAATGATATTGTTCCCCTTTTAATTTTTTAATTAGGCTTACAAGTCTTGAATTATGATAAATCACATGCCGAAAGACAAAAGTTCCATTAATTAATAGTTAGTATCTTATTAGTACTGGATTTAAGACTGTTTTTGCTGGAAAAGAGAAAAAATTAATCCCAAGGTCCCCCTCATCACTAAACTACATAAAGCAAAGAATGTGCATCTTATTCCCTTGTTTTCTGGACATAATTTCATCATTTTCTTTAATAAAATAACACCAGATTAAGGAACTACACTAGATTTCCAAAGTGATTAAAATTATGATTAATGTTAAAAATAAGGAAAACTACCAGCTATGTCCATTTATAAGTAGTTTATTACAAAAATTGGCCAATTCATAAAATATTACTAATATTAGCCAATTAGCTATTTGTAGCAAAAAATATCAAATTTTTGCTTTCTTTTGAATGAGTGTTATTAGAATAGATTGGGTACATCTTAAGGAGTTTGAATCTCAGTTTTGGGATGATTTGGTGAAGTTTTGAGGTAGTTTGAATTAAAAATTCGAAGTAAAAACTGAACATGAAAAAAATCATATGTGTATCACACTGTGTATCATTTTTGTATCACATATGTATCATATTTGTGTCAATTGTGTATCACATGTATATCCATATATACCGGTGTGTGAGATACATGTTTGATACATGTGTCGCAGAAGAATTTTTGTAACTCGATTTAGTTACGAATTTTGATACAAAACCAGTTCAAATCGCCTCCAATCTTCCTCAAATTTTGTATATTGACTTATCTATATGTTTTCAATGAATTTCAACAATACCCATTGAAAAAGTTTCTTTTTCGCTTAGATTTTTGGAATATTGTATTTTTTTGTATTTTATCACCTTATTTGCTACCTCATGTATGAAATTTCCTTTCCATCTTGCATCTAATGTTGCTAATCACGCTTAAAAATGTGGAAAGTAATTTTTGCATGTGATTCTTTGTGAGAAAGAACCTTATTTATTTGGTTTTTTAATTTTTATATGTACATGACTAGTTTTTGGTAAGTCTATGACTAATGACTAGAGGTTGGTAAGTTCAAACTTATTTGGATATTTTTGTAAGTTTCCCTAAAAATAACGCGTGAATACGCTAAAAAGTAAAAACTAAGAGAAACGTAAGGCACAGTGCAGTAATGCAGATTGGGCTAAGTCAACTTGCAAATGTTTAGGCCCATTTTTATAGGGCCTCAGGACAAGCTCAACATTAACGGGCTCCAGGACTCGGGCGATGGGCACAAATAGCCACTAACAGCTCATGTCTTTATTTTAAAGCCAGTGTTTTAAATGTCTTTAGTCTTTAGCCACTGGTTTAATAAACTTTAACTGCCCGGACAAAAATACCCTTCTGCTCATGTCCTTATCTTCAGGACTTCAGGACTACATGTCCTTAACTTTTGAACTTGAAACTCTAAGTTCAGGACTTCAGGACTACATGTCCTTAACTTTTGAACTTGGAACTCTAAGTTCAGGACTTCAAGGCTACATGTCCTTAACTTTTGAACTTGGTACTCAAACTTCAAGCCAAGACTTTAAGTCAAAGTTAAGGACCTATTGTCCTTAACTTTTCAACTTGTAACTGTAAGTTAAGTACTGCTTGTCCTTAACTTTTGAACGTGTAACTGGTCCTTACTTTTGAACTTGTACTGTAAATTAAGGACTGCTTGTCCTTAACTTTTGAACGTGTAACTGTAAGTTAAGGCTTTCAAGTCAGAAACTAAAAGGGACGAGTATAAGTTCAAATAACACACTAATTCAAATTCATCACGAGCTTACGGTGACTCCAGTTTTTTCCTTGTCGTAGATAGCTTCATTTGGTAAAGATGACTGCAACAACAACAACGACACGAATTACTTTAACAAGGCAACAACAAACTGACCGGAAAAAAAAAGTTAAGAAAAATTAACTGAAGGAAAAAACTGATACTACTACTAAACAAAGACAAACCATGTAATATAGAGAGCCACCATTGTAGAGACGCTTAATGGGTTTGTCATTTGTAGATGAAAGCCTCCGAATAGCTATTGCCATTGCCATTGCAGCTGTCCTCCTTCTGCGCACACACACACACTCAAAAAGTTGTGAATGTCTTTGTTTGAAGTGGGAGATCGTGTTTGGATGGTGAGAGAATTTTGCATAAATATTCTGGTCCAATCCACTATAATTCTGTTTGGGAAGGAAAGGGTAACTCTGTCTTTTCATATTAATTTTAATAGACTAGTGGCTAGTTTTTGCTCAGCATTAAAAATGGTGGATAAAAAGTAAATACCACTTTAAATAGTGGCTACCCCACACAATTTTTACCCAGGACTCCTCACAGACCACAACCTGCTCTTTTGTGGGTTAAATTGGACGGGCTAGCCATTTTTCGGGCCGATAATCGAAAAATAGCCAGCTTTTATAAAGTCAATAAAAAATAGTCATTATTTTGAATACGGAGGATTTCAACATAATATGCAGGATTATGGAGCTCTTGCATATAATCATCCAGCATATTATGTTGGAACTCCAGCACACAGGAAGTTCTCGCATAATATACGGGATATAGAGCTCCTGCATATAAACTTCCAACACATTATGATGTAACTCCAGCACATTATAAAATTTCAACATATTATACTAGAAGCTCATATATAAAAAAATCGAATTCTAGCATATTATGCTGGAATATTTTCCGGATTTTTAAGAGTATTTTTGTTCAGATTTTATCTTTACATGAAAAGTGGTTAAATTTCGATTGCTTTTGAAACTGTGGCTATTTTTCAATTACCACCTGCAAATATGGCTATCTTTATTTTTCCCCTTTTGTGGGGCAACATCACAGAGCACAAAACTGAATGGGATTTTGAGCCAGTCAAATTCACCGTTTACTTTTTATAATTAGTATACATAAATTATACACTGATTACATACACTTATACACATATGATACATATATATAATTTTCGAGGATAAGATTCACAAATAGTCACTTTTCAGCCATTGTAATAGAAAAATAGTCACGAAGTTTCAAATTCCACCAGTGGAATTCTAAGACATTATGATGGAGTTTCACATGTGGAATTTTAAACTCTATGACAATGAATATTTTTTAATTACAATGCTGAAAAGTGGCTAGCACACGCTATTACTATCATTTTTAAGGCCACAGTTTCAAGATTCTTAAAATAGAATAGGAAGAAAAAAAATTTATGACAAATAATGAAACGAAAAGAGGTGGATTGAAGGACAATTCAGAGGCACAGCTTAGGTTACTGTAATGAGAAAGTGATGAAAAGCTTTTGCAGATTTATCTCAAAATATAGCTTCTTTTGTAACTTAACCATTTCTAGGGTAGTTGTTACTAGCATTAACTTCAATTAAGTGTAAACACCTGAGGACAGTGCCGTGAGGCTTGATTCACAAGTCATCCCCAAGAAAGAGAGTTTTAAGTATTTTGGGTCTACTATCCAGGGGAATATGGGGAGATTGACGAGGATGTTACACACCGTATAGGGGCGGGATGGATGATATGAAGGTTAGCATATGGCGTCTTGTGTGACAAAAAGGTGCCACCAGAACTTAAAGACAAGTTTTATAGAGTGGTGGTTAGACCGGCTATGTTGTATGTGGCAGAATGTTGGCCAGTCAAGAACTCTCATATCCAAAAGATGAAAGTAGCAGAAATGAGGATGTTGAGGTGGATGTGCGGGCATACTAGGCTGGATAAGATTAGGAGTGAGGATATTGGGGCTATGGTGGGGGTGGCGCACATAGATGACAAAATGCTGGAAGCGAGGCATAGATGGTTCGGGCACGTGTGGAGGAGAAGCCTTGACGCCCCGGTTAGGAGGTGCGAGCGGTTGGCTTTGTCAGGTATGAGAAGAGGTATAGGGCGGCCTAAGAAATATTATGGAGAGGTGATCAGGCAGGACATGGCGCGACTCCAACTCACCGAGGACATGACCTTAGATAGCAATGCTTGGAGGGCGAGCATTAGGATCGTAGGTTAGTAGGTAGTTGAGCATTTTTCTTCCATGTTGAGGGTGCTAGGCTAGTTTGTAGTGTCTTGCTTTAAATTGTTAGTGGTACTTGTTGTGGTTGTACTGTTTTCTGTTCCGATTGCCTAGTACCTTTTTATTATTCTGATTATTAATATTGCTTTTTCCATTTATTTTTCTGATTTTTAGGTTGCTGGAACTCTCTTCTTGACGTATGTGGTTGTTATTATTCCATTGCCTCATTTTCATCTCCTTGTGCCGAGGGTCATTCGGAAACAGCCGTTCTACCCTCCGGGATAGGGGTAAAGTCTGCGTACACACTACCCTCCCTAGACCCTACACGTGGAATTATATTGGATTGTTGAAGTTGTTGTTGAAGTGTAAACACCTGACGCAGGTGAATTCTTACCAATAACTTTTTCGTTTTTTAATACGAATCGATTTCATCGACATAGATGTAACATCAGATTCTTCATCTTTGTCTTCTCCCAACTTGTCACAATTAATAGTCAACAACTGCACTTTATTTAGGCACAAAATTCCAGAGCTAGTACTTAATTAGAACTCAATTTATCTTCTTCTACTAAAATAGCCTCTAAATCAATGTTAACGATCAATGATAGAAAGGATATAATGATTGGTCAATATTTTAAGGATATTCCGATTAATAACGCATGGTTTATAATAACTAGATCATCAATTGCAGTGACAAATTTACATTGAAGAAGCTAAGGCGCGTGAACCCAACTTCTTTGTTTACAGATTGAAATTCCTGTAAGACACTATCGCCATATATCCATATATGTTATTTTGTATTTAGCTCTTCTTTTCTTCTCTTTTTCTTTAATTATCCGTTTCTTTTTTGTCTTTCTATTCTCTCCTTGGTCTTTTCTTTTTATTTTTCCTTTTTTTTTTCTCTCTTCGATTTCATCTAGCCCGATTATCGGAGATCTGCTATTGATTATTTTTAAATTGAAATTTATCTCTATCTTTAACCACTATAAACTATAAGAAGTTACACTACTTGCTTAATCATATTTTTATTCTAATTAAATTATTGCTTGATTATATTTTTATTCCAAAGGAATTGTATATTGCTTAATCATATTCTTATTCCAACTAAATTATTAAACTTTTATCTCCAGTTTTATTAATATGAAATATAGTCTTTTTGGTAAGCAATTTACGCACAATTCATTCATATGCTCCGTAAGATATGGCCTAACTTTGTTCATGGCTAATCTTGGAGTCAAAGAATTCTAGCTTGGAGCCAAAGAATAAAAGTATTTTCTTTTATTCTTTTTTCTTTACTTGGGGACCAAGAACTTTGCCCTATAAATATAGTCCATCTTACTTCATTTAAATTATCCCATATTTTGATTAGAAACTCATTTTGAGTATTCTTGTGATAGAGAGTTTTATTATATTCCATAGAGTTAGTGTTGGAAAACATTTTGAGTGAACATCTTCTTTGTGAGTGATTGTAGCGAGGTTATTCTCTTGGGATATATTTTGGGATAATTAGAGTTTCATCTCTAATTTTGTACTCTCTTTTGTGTACTGTTGTTATAGTGAAATTGCTCCTCTCCGTTTGTGGACGTAGGTCACTTCGACCGAACCACGTTAAATTGTGCCTTCTTTATCTGCTTTAGTTACCATTATTATCGACTTGCATTGTCTTTGTTATTGTCATTATAACTTTGTTTGGCTAAATTTTGCACTACCCGGATTTCCGATCCTAACAAATTGGTATCAGAGCCGGATCTAACCGGGTTAGTTTAAGTAGCCAATATGACTCTAACAAATACTTATGTTGAGAAATTTGACCGAAGTGCAAACTTCGGGATGTGGAAATTAAAGATGGAAGCTATCCTAATTCAGGATACTTGGCGTTGCAAGAAAAGGAGAAAAAGTCGGATAAAATAATGGACGAGGAATTTGCTATCATAGACAAAAAGGCAAAATCATGTATCATCTTAAATCTCTCAAATGAGGTTTTACGTGAAGTTTCTATAGAAACCACAACCAAAGGCATATGGAAAAAATTGAAAACCTTGTATATGAAGAGAACGGTGGAAAATAGACTTTACCTGAAGCAGAAGCTTTATACAATACGTATCGGTGAAGGTACCTCTATTCTCTCTCATCTTGACATCTTTGATTCCATTCTTATGAATTTGAGTAATATAGATGCTGAAACTAAAGATGAGGATCAAGCCGTGTTACTGCTTTGTTCTCTACCCCTATCTTTTAAGCATATAAGAGATACTATGCTTTATGCAAAAGATAATATCTCTTATAAGGATATTAAATCGAAAGACCCGATAGATACTGATATTACCGGGGAAGCTAGTGGAACTCAAGCGGAAGTTGGCTTGTTCATTAGGGGTAAACCCGACTCAACATCCAGAAGAGTCTCGCTATTGTCATAAGAAAGGTCACATTATCTCCGAATGCTATAAGTTGAAAAATAAAGAAAAGCATAAGGAAAGAAAAAATGAGCACAAAGATACTGACACCGCCGAGGCCAGTTTAGCAACTGATGAGACTGAGAGAACTATATTTTAAGCAACTGAAACTAGTTTTATATCTGACAATGCGTGGATTCTAGATTCTGGTTGTTCGTATCGTATGTGTCCCAACATGGACTTGTTTTCTACATATGATTCTGTTGAAGGTGGAGTTGTCCAATTGGGTAACAATGCTACTTGTAATGTTATTGGCAAAGGTACAATTCAGATCAAAATGCACGATGGTGTGGTGAGAACTCTCACCGATGTTAGATATGTTCCTGAGTTGAAGAAAAATCTCATCTCTTTGGGCACTTTAGAATCTCTTGGGTGCAAATTCACTAGTGAAGGTGGAGTTCTGAAATTTTTTCAAGGTGCTCTTGTGATCATGAAAGCACACAGATCTGGTTCATGTATACTTTATTGGTATCTACTGTTATAGGCACTACTTCGTTTCGGTATCACACAAATAATTGTCTGATTTTTATGGCATTAAATTTTTGACATAAGCCCATTGGGGATTTTTTTGGAGGTGGAGTAAAATAACTATATCATCCAATTTAGGCCAAGGTGGAGATTTGTAAAATATGACCTAAATTTGTTCATGGCTAATCTGGAGCAAAAGTATTCAATCTTCAAAGAATAAAAGTATTTTCTTTTATTCATTTTTCTTTACTTGAGGACCAAGAACTTTGCCCTATAAATATAGGCCATCTTACTTCATTTAAATCATCCCATATTTTGATTAGAAACTCATTTTGAGTATTCTTGTGATAGAGAGTTTTATTATATTCCACAGAGTTAGTGTTGGGAAACATTTTGAGTGAACTTCTTCTTTGTGAGTGATTGTAGCGAGGTTATTCTCTTGCGATATATTTTGAGATAATTAGAGTTTCATCTCTAATTTTGTACTCTCTTTTGTGTGCCTGTTGTTATAGTAAAATTGCTCCTCTCCGTTTGTGGACGTAGGTCACCTCGACCGAACCACGTTAAGTTGTGCCTTCTTTATCTACTTTAATTACCAATATTATTAACTTGCATTATCATTGTTATTGTCATTATAACTTTGTTTGACTAAATTTTGCACTACCCGGATTCTCGATCCGAACATACTTTAAGGTTTTTTGATATCTCGTACTTCTTTTTGCATTAAAACTTGCACAAGTTTCAGTTTCTATGGCATTAATTTGTCATTTGTTATTTGTCATTTGCATTATGCTTTTCCTCTCTATTTTGGACTTTGATATTAAAAATTGATTAGGTTTAAGATAATATTATTTATTGATTGTAGAGATCATAACTAAAAATATTAATAACATAAATTATAAATTAAGATAAATCAAGAGTATAGTTTATCTCTTGTAAAATATTTAAAGTTTATAATAATTCATAAATATTAAATTTTTTGCATCAATTGACATTATGAAAAGCAAAAATTGTACGTTAAAATTAGTGGTGCAACCATGATTTTATAATTTTGGTTCCACCTCTGACCAAACGGTTGTCCCCGCGGTTACGAAACTGCTCTCTTCTCCTTCACTGTATCATTTCTCTCACATTTTTTGAATTTTCAAGATTCACTTAAGAACAATTTGAGGTTGTTATGATATGATATATTTACGTATTTTAGTCTGGCTTACGTTGCACTAATAGTGTATTTTATGCTTTGTAGGAGTGATTCCGAGCTATGTAGATATTATGGAATGAATTCAAGTGATTTGGAACTTTTAAGTCTGAGTAAAAGCCCAAGGAATTAAGCCGGAATCGTGTTCGGGGATCAACGGATGATAGTTAAGAACGAAACGATGAATCGAGCGGGCATACGATGCATTGTCTAGTAAAATGCACATAACCTTTTGCTCAGAATTCCGTTTGGGCTCCACAATATATTGTTGGAAAGCTATTTAAAAGAGCTACAACTTTCATGTTTTACGTTTTCCCGAATTCCCAATACCTCGGCGCGTGGAGCGGCGCGGGATGCGCCTGTGGAAATTTCCTACAGCCTGTCAGAATCAGCTCTCTGAACTTCCCCACTACCGCCCTGCATGGCGTGTCGCCCTATGTGGTGCGGTAGTGCAAATTTTACAGAGTGATTGTCTTATTTCGCGCGGGAGAAGGTGTTGTCGTCTGGGCTCGACCATACTTGGTATATATATATAGAAAACGTTATTTTTGGGACTTTTGACATACTTTAGACCAGGATTCGACCTAAGGAGGCAAGAACACACTAGGAGCAAGGCGGAGAATTCTCCTACGAGTTTTTCACTTCCTTCTTCCTATTTCTATTGGAGTTATGCATACTATTATGAATAGCTAATTTGTTATCTAGAGTTTTTATAAAACCTTTTGCAGGATAAATTCTTGTGATGTTTTTATATAATTGAGCCGCAACTTTTCTCTATTTGTTCAACTACGTTTATATTGTGGTTGGTTGAAGGGCCTTCAATCGACTGTGCCTATTTAGTTTCTATTACTCAGGAGGGAGTGTATATTTAGGTAGTTGTTGAACAACATCACTCCTAATGTATATGAGAGATCAATTCGAAGGTTTAAAGGTGTGATTAGGAATAACAAAACCTTGGTGCGATCCGAGTGAGCCGTAACTTAGTGCCAGCTAGCGTAATTCAGAAGAATATGTCTAGTAAATTGTGGTAGTTACTTGGGAGAGAATTACGACACTCAGAGAGCTCATGATCGGTAGAGAAAACTTTGGCAAATTTAAAGGAAACGTAGCGGAAAGGATTCCGACAATAGGGGAAATCATAACTCTAGACCTCCTTAATCTTGTCTCCAACCCCTAGTATCCCTAGGGGTAATCTACTAATTAATTTGTTAGTTAATTAGATACAAGAATCTTGATATTTATAACATAGGAATTGTTCGAGCTTGTCTTCTTAGCAATATTGAACAGATGTAGCTAAGCCTTAGTTCTCTGTGAGATTCGACTCCGGACTTGTAGACCGGATTATATTTGCAACGACCACTTAGTCCTTTTTATAAGGCATAGTTGGGCGTGATCAAATTTTGGCGTCGCTGCCGGGGAACTAATGGTGTAGCTGTAGGTGTACATATTGCTAGGTTTCAAGTTTGAACTTTTATTTTTATTTTTTGTATTTGATTTTTTTATTTTTGTTTTACTTGTTGATTTTAAAAACATGACATCTTGAAATTATGAGAGTTTTGATGTTGGTAAGTCTACTTTTAATCCTCCTTATGCATATTGTGGAGGAAACCACAAATGCCAAAATTATCAAAATATTCCCGAGAGCGAGTTATGTGCACCAACTCAATCTTATAAGTAGAATGTATGTGATATGTGTGGTGGTCAAGATGGTCACTTTTATGGTTGTGCTTATATTTATTATCTTCCCCCAACCCCTTACTTTGATGGTTCTTCTTCTTCTTGTTAGGTTAACAGGAATAAAGAACCCAGGGATGATGACATGAAAGAGATCAAGAATATGCAAATGTGCCTTGTGGATCAAAATAATGAGAAATAACTGCACATACAAAGGCAAGATGCTACTATTCGCAACCTGGAGGCACAAGTGAGTCAACTAATTTAAGCATTTAACGCTCAACAAGCCAATATTGAGGATAGTAGTCAAGAAGAGCATGAATTAGACACTGAATTTGAGGTGCTAATGGAGGAGTTGAGAGTAGAATATGACCAAACCAACCAACTAGAATTTGATGATGCGATGTTGAAGAAGTGGTACTGGAGTCAACGGAGGACCTTAAAGATACAATTTTAATTGATTCTAGTTTGTGGCAAGAAGAGGAGGTCGATAACAAGTTAAATTTTCAGTTTGAGCCATTGGATAGATCAATAAAGGAAGAGGAATAATTTTGAAATTTTCAAGGCCGTCTAGGCAAAATGACACTCCTCGGTTGAAAGCCAAAAGTGCATAAAAATGATTTAATTTTTGGCTCGCAACAATTGTGCAAAAGCAAGCCAGATGGTTGGAACTAGTGTGAGGCACCCGCATAATGAATCATGCCTAGGGGAAGACTGAGCACCTCGTGAGCCGTGTGCAGGGACTTTTACCCTCTTATTAGTTATGATGTGCATTGGGGACAATGAACAATTTATTTCTTGAGGGATTTAAGTCGAAAGGAAAAAGACAAAAAGATTTTCTTTTGTTAGGTAGTGTAGCAATTACCCCTTGGTTTTTCTTTGTGCGGCAGTTCTTTTTCAAGGGTTTTGTTTGTACCGGTTGTAGCTAGTTTTATTTTTTTTTAGGAATAGGAGTCATTGTGCTGTGTTTTGTATTGAAGCAATATCTCTTGATTTGTTATGCCTTGAGAATAGTTAGTACTTTAGCTGTGACGCTTAGGCTCAATTTTTGACTCTTGTAGAAGTAGCTTAAATTGTATAATCTTAACTTTACTTAACTGCTTTGACTAGAGTGTCTTGATGAGTCCAATCCTGAGTGAGTTATGTGCCATGTGTGTGTAAGGTTTTGTGTTATTCTGTGCGTTGCATTTGATGTTTAGAACTTGCCCCGTGTGTTTGCAAAGCGAAATAATAGTTTTGTTTAGTCTTGGAAGTGATATAGGCATTTCTTTGTTGAGCCACATATATATTTTACCCGCCTAATTGTTATCTATCGTAGTTAATCCCTTTGAGCCCGTAGTCCCGTTTCGTTGGCAACCACATTACAAGCCTTACCCAATTGTTTGAATTAACCATCTATTTGAACCTTTTCACCTCTCATGGGCACTTAAATTGTTATGAACTTTGTAAAAGTTAAAGTGTGGGGTGGTGGGTTCGACTTTTAGGTGGAACTAATGAAATAAAGAGAAATGTGCACAGATTTGAAAGAGCAAGAGCCACTTGAATTGAAAAAGAAAAGAAAAGAAATAGTTGTATTATGTGCAGATATTCATTGATAAGTGGTAACTCTTGACGTAATTGTGCTAAAATAATTTGGGAGTTGATGTATATTGATGTGAAGGTGGAGTCATGGTTTGACATAAGTGTGGGTTTTAAATGTTAAAATGTATGTATTAACGTGCTTAGGGAGATGTAGTCACTCTTATTTCTAAATGTATCCTACCCGTCCTGCAGCCTACATTACAACCAAATAAAGTCCTACTTGATCCTAGACTGAATGAGCTCGATTAGTAGAGTATAAGGGTGTTAAACGGGTGGGCCGGGACGGGCCGCGGCCGATTTCCAATCCGGGGGTTAGTCTTTACCGGGTTTAACAGGTCCGGGTCCTTTGTATAACTATTGTAATTTATATTAATATAAAGTAAAAATATAACAATGAAGATGGAAAAAGAATTGCACTTATAAATTGCCAGTGCTACATTTATATCAAAATTCATACTTACAAATTGAAAGGTTTACATTTAACAACAAGTAAATTAACGAAAAAAGAGTAAATTCAAAGATTTTGCATTGCCTTAGTAAGTTCTTCATAATCAATATGAACTTCTTGGCCATCTTCTGGAGTGTTAAATTCAGATGGTTGCCATGTGTTAATATATCTCCAAGTTCCTCGTCTTCTGGGCTATCAACATCTTCACATCCCGGATTTCTTCGTTCCGATCTAATTCAATCTCTGAAAAATACTAAAACTTCCAAAGCATTGCTTCCCAATGAGTGACGGGTGTCTCCAAGTTGTTGTCTTGCTTGACAAAATGCACTCTCTGATGCAACGGTTGAAATTGGCACATTCAGCATGTCCTGATCCATAGCGGAAAGAACAGGAAATTTCTTTCCATTCTCGTGCCACCATCCCAACAGTGAAAATTCCTTTGTGCGAGGCTCCTTTTGCTTTTGCAAGTAGAATTGAAGTTCAACAATGTTCCTGCTACTGGTTTGAGTGTTAGAAAATGTAGAAAAAAATATTAAAACTATCAAGGCCTTCATCATCATCCATAGAAGTAGAAGTGGTACAATGCATAGTGGGATTAACATTTCCTATATTAAGAGCATCATCATCAAATATATTTGCATAATAATTATATAATTGTTGTAAATAATCATTTAGCTTGTTAATACAAACATATATATCTGGGGTTTCAGTTGGTCCAAGCTCCGTATAAGTATATAAAGTATTGATTAATTGGTGACAATTAAACATCTTAATAGAAGGATTTAAAACAGCACCAATTAAATAAATCGGAGGAAATGGAAAGAAATATTTTTTGAATTTTGCTTGCATTTTTTCACCAACATCCTTATATTTTTCTTTCTTCTTAAATTCAGAGAGTAGAAAAGAAATTTCAGCTATATGTACTTAAGCCATAGAAACAGTAGGGTAATATGCTTCAGAAACTCAACAATAGCTGTATAAAATTTATGTAAAAATTTAACAACATCATTAATGGCATCCCAAGTAGTAGTTGTTAACACACAGTTTGGATCAGTACAATGCGCATTAACAAGTTCACTTAGTAGCAATCTATATTTGTAGCACATTTTAAAAATGTATATGTATAATTCCATCTAGTAACAATTTCGTCTAGCATGAATCTGGGCTTAAGGTTATGCTCGGTACACTTATTCCTAAATTTCCTAATTCTAGATTGTCTATTATTTCCTTGAATAACACCAACTGCTCTTCTAACATTAGTAATCTCAGTTGAAAATAAATCAAGGCCACTTTTAACAATTAAATTATAAACATGACATGCACACCTAACATGAAAAATTTCGTCAAGTGGTGGTTGCAAATGCATTTTTTAATATTGAAATTGCAACATTATTGTTAGAAGCATGTCACGACCCTAAAATAGACCCGGTCGTGATGGCGCCTAACGTGAAACTAGGCCAGCCGACACAAACCCCAAACCAACCAGAAATTCATAATAAGTCATTTAAAGTCATTAATTAGCTAAAAATTCCATAATATAAGTCAAAATAGACAATGCGGAAACATAACACAGCCCGACATTGGGGTGTCACCAGTCATGAGCAGCTACAATTCATCTCGGAATAAGAAAGGACAACATAGTCTGAACAAATGCTAACACAAAGCTAAATAAGACAGGAAGGAGAAGCACTGGGCTGCAAATGCGAAGCAGCTACCTAGTCAACTCTGGAGACCCGCTGGAAGGCTAATCAGCACTCGCTATCGCGACCCGAGACTCCTGGATCTGCACACAAGGTTCAGGGAGTAACATGAGTACGCCAACCCAGTAAGTAATAAAAGTAAAGGCAGCTGAGCAGTAAGAAAATACGTAAATCACGTCATAACTCTATAGCAAAACGGTATAAGTCCAGAACAATGCGGTAAAGTAATAAAACTTGCAAAAACAACTTAGTTTAGTAAAACTTTTTAAAAACATCTTTCAATAGTTTCAAACGAGTGATGAAAACAGTGAGTAAAAGGATAGAAACGTAAACAGCCCCTTGGGCAAAACAAGTACCATAAACTGCCCCTCGGGCATAATATTAGCAGAACCAGCCCCTCAGGCTACCTCACAATCACTCGTAATCAGCCCCTCGGGCAACAACATGAAACAACAACAGCCCCTCGGGCAATATCACATCACACACACTGGGTACCCGCGCTCACTAGGGGTGTATAGACTCTGGAGGGGCTCCTATAGCCCAAGCGCTAACATAAGCCATATTGTGGCATAACAAATCAGGCCTTCGGCCTCTCATATATCATGTCTCACAAATCAGTGGCGCGCAGCCCGATCCTATGATATCCTCACAACACAGGCCCTCGGCCCCCGCTCTGTCATAACTCACTCAAGCCCCTCGGGCTAATAGTAAAATAGATACTCGGCTCAAAATATCATTTATAAAATCAAAAGGAGTAAATATAATCCGAGTTATGAAATCAGTGAAAGCATAGCATGACGGAGTGTAAATATTATCAAAACAGTGAGGAAACAATAGTAAAAGGCCTCTAAGAGTCCAAACAGCCGGCTCAAGGCCCAAACACGACATTCAACCCCAAACATAGTAATACTTTTCAAAACACAATAATATCAAACAGTTTTCAATCAAATACGCGACTTAATAGCTGTACGGGATAGACCAAGTCACAATCCCCAACGGTGCACGACCCCACGCTCGTCATCTAGCGTGTGCATCACCTCAAAATGGCACAACGGTGTGAAATCCGGGGTTTCAACCCCTCAGGACAACATATACAATCATTACTTACCTCAATCCGGTCCATGCGAAAATATTCAAATTACATTGAAAAATCCTGAAATTGGCCAAAACCCGACCCCTGGGCCCACGTCTCGAAATCCAATAAAAATCACACCAATAGAATCCTTATCCTTTTACGAGTTCATACATGTCAATTACATCAAAATCCGACCACAAACGACCCCTTAAATCCCCAAATCAATGTCTCCAATTTCAAGCCCTAAACTCCCAATTTTAACCATTAATCCCACTTAATTTTAAGCCTATTCAGTGGAAAAATGCCATAAAATCGAGTATTGAGTTCAAAAATCTTACCTCCAAGTGTTTCCCTTCGATTCCCTCTTCAAATCCTCTCAAAAGAGCTCTCAAGCCGTCTCAAAAATGGTGGAACCAGCTGAAATTCGCGAAGGCAAGTTTATATAGCTTCTGGCCCAGGGATTCCGCACCTGCGGCCCCTAACATGCACCTGCGTGACCGCACCTGCGGTCCAACGGGTCGCACCTGCGGAAGTCACTTATCCGCCCAAAACCGCATTTGCGTCTCCTGCCCTTCATATCCCTCCGACAACCTTCCGAAATCATCCCGAGTCCCCCGGGCTCAACATACGAACAAGTCATATATATTACTATTCATTTACCCATCAACAAAACTTTCGACTAACAACCTCGTCCGAATGACCTGAAATTTTGCACACACGTCCCAAATGACACGACGGACCTACTAGAATTTTTGGAATTCCATTCCGACCCCTATATCAAAATCTCCACTACCAACCGGAAAATGCCAAAATTCCAATTTCACCAATTCAAGCCTAAATCTACCCCGGACCTCCAAAATACATTCCGATCACGCTCCTAAGTCCCAAATCACCTCACGAAGCTATCCGAATCTTAAAAACCAAATTCCGAGATCATTTACTCACAAGTCAACTTCCGGTTCACTTTTCCAACTCAATGGCCAACTTAAGAGACTAAGTGTCTCATTTCTCCAAAAAACCACTCCGAACCCAAACTAACCAACACGATGCGATGAAATACAGCTGAACAACACATAAAGAAGCAGAAATGAGGGAAACGGAGCGGTAACTCATGAAACGACCGGCCGGGTCGTTACATCCTCCCCCTCTTAAACAAACGTTCGTCCTCAAACGGGTCAAGAAACATACCTGAAGCCTCAAATAGGTGAGGATATCTGCTCCTCATCTCCCGCTCGGTCTCCCAGGTAGCCTCCTCCATGGGCCGACCTCTCCACTGCACTTTCACTGAAGCTATATCCTTTGATCTCAACTTTCGAACCTGACGCTCCAAAATAGCTACTGGCTCCACATCATAAGTCAAATCACTGTCTAACTGAACCGTGCTGGAATCCAAAACGTGAGACGGATCGTCAATAACTTCCAGAGCATAGAAACATGAAATACCGGATGCATACTCGATAAGCTGGGTGGCAAAGCAAGCTCATAAGCCACCTCCCCAATCCTCCGAAGCGCCTCAAAAGGCCCAATGAACCGAGAGCTCAATTTACCCTTCTTCCGAAATCTCATAACAGCCTTCATGGGTAAAACCTTCAGTAGAACCTTCTCCCCAACTATGTAGGACACATCACGAACCTTCCTGTCAGCATAACTCTTTTGTCTCGACTGCGCTATACGAAGCGCTCCTGAATCACCTTCACCTTGTCCAAAGCATCCTGCACCAAGTCTGTACCCAATAGCCTAGCCTCGCCCGGCTCGAACCAACCAACTGGAGATCTATACCGTCTCCCATACAAAGCCTCATATGGAGCCATCTGGATACTCGACTGATAACTATTATTATAAGCAAACTCCGCGAGCGGTAGAAACTGATCCCATGAACCACCAAAGTCAATGACACAAGCGCGTAACATGTCCTCCAATATCTGAACAGTGCGCTCGGACTGCCCATCCGTCTGAGGGTGAAAAACTGTGCTCAACTCAACCTGAGTACCCAACTCTCTATGCACGGCCCTCCAGAACTGCGAAGTAAACTGAGTACCTCTATCCGAAATGATGGAAACTGGAACACCATGCAAGCGAACAATCTCTCTGATATAGATCTCTGCCAACCGCTCTGAAGAATAGGTAGTACAAACAGGAATGAAGTGCGCGGACTTGGTCAGCCAATCCACAATCACCCAAATAGCATCGAACTTCTTCAAAGTCCGTAGGAGCCCAACTACAAAGTGCATGGTGATCCGCTCCCACTTCCACTCTGGAATATCCATCTGCTGAAGCAAGCCACCCGGTCTCTGATGCTCATATTTCACCTGCTGACAATTGAGACACCGAGCTACAAATCCCACAATATCCTTATTCATCCTCCCCCACCAATAATGTTGTCTCAGATCCTGATACATCTTCGCGGCACCCGGATGAATAGAATACCGTGAGCTATGGGCCTCCTCCAGAATCAACTACCGAAGCCCATCCACATTGGGCACACATATCTGGCCCTGCATCCTCAACACCCCATCATCACCAATAGTCAAATCTCTAGCATCGTCGTGCTGAACTCTATCTTTAAGGACAAGCAAGTAAGGATCATCATACTGACGCTCTCTGATGCGATCAAACAATGAAGACCGAGAAACCACACAAGCTAAGACCCGACTGGGCTCTGAAATATCCAACCTCACAAACCGATTGGCCAAGGCCTGAACATCAACTGCGAGAGGTCTCTCCCCAACAGGAATATATGCCAAACTACCCATACTCATCGCCTTCCTACTCAAAGCATCGGCCACTACATTGGCCTTCCCCGGATGGTACAAGATAGTAATATCATAGTCCTTTAGCAGCTCCAACCACCTCCGCTGCCTCAAATTGAGATCCTTATTCTTGAACAAGTGCTGGAGGCTACGATGATCAGTAAACACCTCACAAGACATGCCATACAAGTAATGCCTCCAAATCTTCAACGGGTGAACAATGGCAGCTAACTCTAGATCATGATCAGGGTAGTTCTTCTCATGGGGCTTCAACTAACGAGAAGCATAAGCAATAACTCTTCCCTCCTGCATCAACACACATCCAATACCCACTCTCGAAGCATCACAATACACTATGTATGAACCTGAAGCTGATGGCAAAACTAACACTAGAGCTGTGGTCAAGGCAGTCTTGAGCTTCTGAAAGCTCGCCTCACACTCATCCGACCACATGAAAGGCACACCCTTTTGAGTCAACTTGGTTAAGGGTGATGCTATAGATGAAAATCCTTGAACGAACCGACGGTAATAACCCGCCAAACCAAGAAAGCTGCGAATCTCTATGGCTGAGGACGGTCTGGGCCAACTTTGAACTGCCTCTATCTTCTTCCAATCAACCTAAATACCCTCACTGGACACCACGTGCCCAAGAAAGCCATTGAACTGAGCCAAAACTCACATTTGGAGAACTTTTCATAAAGCTTCTCCTCCCTCAATCTTTGCAGCACAACTCCCAAATGCTCCGCGTGCTCCTCCTGTCTACACGAGTATACCATAATATCATCAATGAAAACAATAACGAACGAGTCGAGATAAGGCCGGAACACGCTGTTCATCAAATGCATGAACGTTGTTGGGGCATTGGTCAGCCCAAAAGACATAACAAGGAACTCATAATGACCATATCGGGTCCTGAAAGCTATCTTAAGAATATTCGAGTCCCTGTCTTGATACCCTGAACAGAGATCAATCTTGGAGAACACCCTCGCTCCCCGAAGCTGGTCAAATAAATCATCAATACGAGGCAAAGAATACTTGTTTTTGATTGTAAACTTGTTCAGCTGCCTGTAATCAATGCACATCCTCATAGTGTCATCCTTCTTCTTCACAAATAGAACAGGCGCACCCCACGGCAACACCTAGGCTATGAAGCTGCTCCTATTGGGCTATATGATACGGTGGAATAGAAATGGGCTGAGTGCCCGGCACCAGATCAATACCAAAATCAATATCCCTGTTCGGCGGCATGCCCGGCAGGTCTGCAGGAAACACATCGGGAAACTCCCTTACTACTGGAACAGAATCAATGGTAGGAGTCTCTGCACTGACATCCCTCACAAAGGCTAAGTATGAAAGACAACCTTTCCCAACCATCCATTGGGCCTTCAGAAATGAAATCACTCCACTGGGAACAAAATCAGTCGAACCTCACCACTCAATCCTTGGCACACCCGGCATCGCCAACGTCACTATCTTAGCATGACAGTCCAATATAGCACGACACGGAGATAGCCAATCCATGCCTAATATCACATCGAAGTCTACCATACAAAGCAACAAAAGGTCCACTCGGGTCTCCAGGCCCCCAACAGTCACCACACACTACCGGTACACATGGTCCACCATAATAGTATCGCCCACTGGAGTAGATACTCGAACAGATGAAACAAGAGACTCACGGGGCATATCCAAATAACGGGCAAAATATGATGACACATAGGAAAAAGTCGAGCCAGGATCAAATAACACAGAGGCATCTCTATGGCAGACTGAGACAATACCTGTAATCACAGCATCTGAAGCAATAACATCGGGTCTAGCTGGAAGTGCATAGAAACGGGCCTAACCGCCACCTGATCGACCTCCCTCTCTGGGGCGACCCCTAGCTGAATGTCCTCCACCCCTAGCTGGATGGGCGGGTGGTGAAGTAACTGGTGCTGAAGTCGAGGTTTGACTCCTCTGCTGAGATGAACCCCCAAGATGACGAGGATACTGACTCCACATATGTCCCAACTCTCTACACTCATAATAACTCCCTGGTACTGGAGACGGGGACTGAAGGAAACCCCTAGCACCGGGATGACTAGCTGAAGAACCTGGCATAGAAGAGCCCTGAACTGATGGAGCACGAGACGAACTCTGGGCTGGAAGGGCACTGAGTGAGGAATGACCCTATCTGTGAGAGCATGCCTGATCTGCCGTGATGAAACTCCCATGACCACTGAACCCCTGACCACGAGGCCTCTTAGCCTCCCGCTCAAACCCGCCACGACACTGTCGATATAAGCACCAAACACTCTCTCTCTGGTCATAAGCAACCGAAGCAGATAATCGATGCCATCTATAAACCTCCTGATCCTCTCTCGTCAGGTCAAACTTCTCCAAGAAGAGAATGGAGAACTCTTCCACTATCTAAGTGCATCCCCTGAGAACTGGAAAGTAGTGAACGAGACCCCACTAGTCTCCAAAATACTCACAGTCCGAAGCATCCTCTGACACTTGTCCAAGAAACCCTAGGCATCCTCGCCCTCTGCACCACTGAAAGTCGGAGGCTGAAGTCTCCCAAACCTCTCCAATCTGCGCTGCTCGTCCTCTGGCATAACCGGAGCTACATAACCCTAAGCAGCTGCAACCGGCTGGGCTGGAGGTGCCCCCGGTAGTAACTGAGACCACCTGAGCTAGGCCAGTGCACACTAATAGGATCTGGGCCAGGGCCTACTGAAGGCCTGGAATCACAATGGGCACAACCGGTGCCTGAGCTGGTGCTGCTAGAGCGTCCACATCTGGGACCTGGTCCTGAACTGGGGCGGCTGGTGGATCTGCACGGTGCTGCCCTAGCTGCTGTGCGGGCCACACCTGTTAATACCCAATTTTTTCCAAAATATTTTTAGTTGCATATATACCTTCAAAATCATGCATTAACACCAGTTGGTATTTTTGCACATTTTTTAATTTGTCCAGTATTTTTTATTTCCAATAAATGATTACAAAATTGCATCACAAATGATTTTAAAGGCATTTCTTGATTTAATTTATTAATTATGGTCCTATTAAGATCAAATTATTTCATAAATAGCTAAATTGGCACCTCTTGGCTATAATTGCAATAACTTTGCAATTACAGCCCATACGTATAATTTTGCACTATTTTTACCAAAAATTAGTCCTTTATATTTTTAAATACCAAATAATCATTTCTAAATTATTCTCATACAATAGACTCACTTTTTATAATTAATAATTATGTTATAAACTGTTTTGACCAATTTATTAACAAATAGCCCATTTCTATTTCAATGTTAGCCGTAACTAAACCAGCACCCGACCCAATGCTGATTAAATCCTGGCCGTTGATCAACGGCCCGGATTCGTTCTTTCCTAATTTAACCTAAACCTATACCCCCAAACCCCTCATTCACTCTTCACTCACCCGCCGTCACCCCTCTCCTTCTCTCTCAAATTCTCTCTACCTAAACCCTAACTCCCCTTCGCCGGCTGCTTGCTCGCCGATAATAATGGTGGCTCACCACCACCCCTAGCCCTAATGGCTCCCCCATGATCGAATTCTTGCTGTCTTGAGGTCCTCAAGGGACCAGTGGCTGTTCACACACCACCCATGGCCTGTTCTTGCCGTTCTCAGGCCACCATGGCCCGATTGAGTAAGATCTTCATATTTCTCGTCTAAACCTATGGGTTTCTAAGCCGGTCTGATCTGAGGTTTTTCTGAGCTATTTTCATTTGTTTTATGAAAAAAATCTTTCGATTTCTCAAAGCGTCGCTTTATTTTCCCATTAGGGTTTCTGGAACTTTTTTTTTTCAAAAACATATTTCTGGTCCTTTTAATGTTGTTCTCTGATTCTCATATGTTTGAACGAATTTTTGTTAAAATTGCTTTTTAATCCTAATTTGTTATGTTAAAACCCCAGTTTTAACACTATGTTATAATCGTGAGTTCATTCTTGTTTGTCGATTCTTCTATGTGTGTGTTCGAAGCCCATGAATATGTTTCGATTAGTGATTTCTACCCCAATAATGTCTTACTAGGGTTTCTGATTTGTCTCTTTCTGGATATACTCAGTACTTGTTATTCATGGAAGTTTATAATGCTTCCCTTAGTATTAGTACTATTTTTCAATTCTTTAAATCCCTGATTCCTGGGATGATACTCTTTACTGATTTCCGGCTACTTTTCCTGTTTTCACAACTTTTAAAATATTTTCTTACCTTGTTATGTGATTGACTGCATTATTGCTCGATTCTTACTGTTATTTCCTTAATTAGAACTCTATGTATCTACCCCTAATTGCTTATTCTGTACTTAGGTCTTTTGAACTCTTTCCTTATTTGGTACTTGTTCTTTACCGTTTGAAATGACTCCCTTAATTAAGGGAAGACTTGGACTGATTTCACTTTAGTTGATTCCAAGTTCTCCAATTACTGAACAATTTGGTTCTTACCTTATTTACCTAGCTTTCAAACTACTATATATATGCTTTCTTCTACTCTTATTAGACACGAACATTAGTTCACAACTCCCTCACACACTTAAAGCTTTTCTGCTCTCTTTCTTGTTACTTGCTACTATTACTGAATTAGCTGGCTGCAAGCCAAGGCTAATTATTGCACCCTATTGCTCTTCACTTTGTGTCTATTCTCCTTAACCGGTATGTTCTGATTTCAATTCAAGTCCTAAACACTATGTGTTTTCTTGTTGTTTTAGTTTACTAGTTACCAGTCTATTCCTATCTATTATCTGACTTTTCAATATGTAACTAGCCTGTTTGGATCACTGTTAGTTCTGTCCTAATTCAGATATGTGATCAGCATGATATGAGCTTGTCCATTCCTTGTAGTATGTACTGGCTTTACTCTATTAGTATATGTTTGAATGGTTACGTGTTAGTTGGTTTCTGGTTTGCACCTATTTTTGCAAAACTAATTTGTTACCCTAAGTTATTCTGGTGCTATGCCCAATCATGTTTAGTACTTCTATGTCCTCTCTGTTGCTATGAAATCCTATACTATGTCATCTCCCAATCCCATGAACCCCCCCTAAGCACTTCTGATTCTATAACTATATTTTAATTAGCACCTTTGAAATCCATGCCTTACTGCTTGCACTGTTAGCTACTCCTTGTTAATCATGTGGTTAGGACTCTGTTTTCTCTATGATTGATCTGTTGTTTGTTTGATTACACAATTCTTGTCAAAATTATTTTACTGCTAAACAACTCTCCTATTTTATAAAACTACCTCAACCTTTTCAAACTGTGTCAAGCACTCTAACTCCAATCTGGGTGTGAGCACTGCCCGGGATCCTTGAGGTTCTTAGGGAACTCTGAGACACCTAGATATGAGATTGTCTATGGAACTTTGGCATTTGAGGCTATTGGAGGCTTGGAAGTCATTTGGGCCTGCTGCAGGAACCCTATAGATTAATTTCTATTTATTTATGTAATTTATATTCAGTTAATTGGTCTGTAATAATTATTGTAAACAAACAGTGGGGTGTTTAGTGAAAAGGGAGGGTAGTATATATATTATGGGTAAAACTGGGTAGACACCATGCCTATAGGGTGTATGTTGATTCAGACGTGTTTGTTAGATAACATGCCTATAAGATTTGTTTTAAAATAAGTCTGTTTGCTTTACTTCCACATAATTAGAAGCCATGCCTATAGGATCTAAATCCGTTTCTAATAACTAAATACCATGCCTATAGGGTTGTGTTAATTCAAATGTATCTGCTATGTCTACTTTACTTCCACAATATTAGAAACCATGCTTATAGGATCTAAATGGCTTTAATAGAGATCATGCCTATAGGAATTAAAATCAACTCTAATAGAAATCACGCCTATAGAACTTAATCCAGTTTAGTTAAATAAATCAGTTTAATTCATGTTTGTTCATTCGGAATTGGTTCAATTAATCTGTTCGCTTCTTTAAATAAGTTTTCAAATACTGCCTTAGATTAGTACTGCTAGAAAGCATATCTTGCACTGTGCGTTCCTAATCAATGTAGATATCATGCTCTTAGGACATCGGTGTTATGCGCTTAGGCAAGCCTGTAGGGCAATTAAAATCTTGTAGCTATAAAACTGCGCTTTGAGACTGCTCACATTTGATAGGTGTTGATACCCAATTTTCCCCATATATTTTTAGTACATAAACAAACTTTCAAAATAGCATATATGCAGTTATAAGCATGCATAAACATTTTATAAATTTTTTTTCTATAATTTTAAAGGCTTCAAATTGATTTATTTCTATCCTTTTTACTTATAAAATTTTCAATAATTATCCTTCAAATTATTCTGTGGTGATCTAGCCATCTAAATTCTATATTTATGCCAAAATATTTCTTAAATATTTTTAGTGCATTTTTATAATTGCATTTACAATTTTTAAGCTAATTTGCATATATTTGCAATACTAGCCCTATTAATGCATAATTACATTGTTGATGCATAAAATGATCTTTTATATTTTTAAAATGTTAAATAACTATTTTAAATAATTTTAGTACACGCAATTATTTTTCAGAAATCATTTATTATTTCTTATAAATTATATAGTGTTAAAATGGCTATTTAAAATCTAGCCTAATTTCATTTCAATTTCAGCCCCAATACCCAACCCAATTTTGATTAAATTACCCAAGCCCAATACCCGTCTGACCCTAACAAATCTACCCGACCCGGCTCTTGTTAGATCCTGACCGTCGATCATTGCGATCAACGGTCCAGATCTCCCATTACCTAAACAACTACTCTCTTATACTTAAAGCTTTCTGCTCTTTTCTGTTACTTACTATTTCCATTGAACTAGCCGGCTGTAAGCCAAGGCCGGTTATTGCACTACACTGTTCTATACTTTGTGTCTGCTCTCCTTAACTGGTATGTCCTGATTTAATTACAAGTTCAAAACTCTATGCTTTCTCTTACTGCATTAGTTTACTGATTTCCAGTCTCATTCCTGTCTATCACTTGGCTTTTCGATATGTAACTAGCATGCTTAAATCCTGGTTTCATTTAGCATATATGAGTTCTACCCGTTCAACTTATGATTAACATGTGTGATGGCTTGTCTATTGCCTTCTCTAGCATGTCTCAATCTGACTCTACTCCATGTATGTATGTTTGATTGTCTGTCTGTTTGTTTACCCAGTTCCTGATAGTAATTTACTTTGCTAGGTTATTTACTACCCCCTAAGTACTTTTGACTCTATGTTCAACTCTGCCTAGTATAACTATTTTCTCAACTGTTTGTTCTATATCTGTATTATAGCTGTGTGATTGACTCCTAAACTTCTGTGCTCTTGTTGTTACATTAATATGTTCTAGGTGTTCCCCCTACCCTTTCCCTTGGATGAAGTCTATGTGTTCTATGACTTGCTCTCTTATTTTTTTTAAAAGATGTTCTCAAACTATTTCTACTCTAACTATGTTCTGACTTTCACAAAGTTCCTTCTAACTACTAAAACCTTCTTTCTATTGTTTATCAAACTCTTTCAATGTCATCATACACTCTCACATTACTCCTAGAGTATTAGGTTCTGCCCCTCTGGCATGTGTACTGCCTTGAGATCCTTGAGATCTCTCTGAACTCTGGCATGTCAGAGCTAGCCTTTCCACACTGCACCCAAATCAGTTATTGTTGGAGAAAAGGTCTAGGTGTGAGCACTGCCTGGGATCCTTGAGGTCCTTAAGGAACTCTGACACACCTAGACATGATATTGTCTATGGACTTTGGCATCTGAGGCTATTGGAGGCTTGGGAAGTCATCTGGGCCTGCTTCAGGCTCCCTATAGTTAACTTCTTCTTTTTCTTCATTCGTTTATTTAATTTATTCAGCTGGTCTGTAATAATTATTTGTAAACAACATTGGGGTGATTAGTGAAAAGGGCTGGGTAGTTACATATCTGTTGGGTAGCTCGGGTAGATACCATGCCTATAGGATTGTGTTAATGCATTTGCTATGTTTTGCTTTATTTTCACATATTAGAAACCATGCCTATAGGATCTAAATGGCTCTAATAATAGAAATCATGCTTATAGGGTTAAAATTAACTTTACAATTAAATCTCATGCCTATAGAGTGTAAAATGATTGAGTTCAGTTTCTGTTACAGCATATATTTACATTCGTCTCACTAGAAATCATGTCTATAAGTTTGAAAAATCAGTTCTTCACAATTAGATACTGTGCCTATCGAAATTAAAATCAGTTCTAATAGAAATACTGCCTGTAGAACTTAAAATCAGTTTAGTTAAACAAATCAATTTAGTTCATGTTAGTTCATTCTGAATTGGTTTAGTCAACTGTCCGCTTCTTTAAATGAGTTTTCAAGCACTTCCTTAATTTACTACCGCTAGAAAGCATGTCTATAAGATCTCAAGTGTCCGTTTAAAACTGTTCACCGCTTTACTGCATTCCCTGTCAATGTAGATGTCATGCTCTTAGGACACCACTGTTATGCACTTAGGCAAGCCTCTAGGACAATTTAAATTCTGCAACTATGAAACTAGGCTTTGTTATTTAAAACTGTCCAGATTTAATAATCCCTGCTCACCTAGATATCATGTTCTAGGATTCTCTCTTAAATACCTGACTGTTGCTTGAAGACGTGCATTTACTTGTTATATTTGTGGAGGTAACTGTGAGCCTGTAATTTGTTCTCTTTAAATGCACTCCTAATTGTTCTTGACTGACGCCTAGAATTTTATCCTTTAAAACCTTAGGAGGGTCTAGAACTGTCCAAAGCAGAGGCCCTAAAATACCTCCAGGGCCACGAGGAAGGGACGGGTAGTGCACGCATATGACATTTTCAAGGTTGCTAGAGCACTTTAGGCTATGACCAAGGGGAGGGAATAGGGTAGTAGGGATATGATGACTACGCGCTAATGTCACATGTAGCCCCTCATTGAGGAGTGTTTACCGGGCATTGTGTGGGGTGATCCTGTAGGCTAACCAACCTAGGACCCCTCTTTCCCAATTCCCGATGTTTAAACTTTGCTTTTTCCTATACATGCAATTTGTTCAAGTCTTTCCTTTGTCTCTTTACTTGAGTCATACAATGTCTAAAGCATGCCCTTATTTACAATTATGTGTTTAAACTACTTATTTATTAAAAGGACTAATTCATAAGTATAAGTTCGGCCGGGACCCACCGTTGTGGACCAAGAGGGGTGCCTAACACCTTCCTCTCAAGGTTATTTCGAGCCCTTACCCTAAATCTCTGGTAATGCAAACTAGTTTCATGAGTTAATTGCTCAAGGTTCCCTAACGCACCATAATCCGTTAGGTGGCGACTCTTCAAAACCCAAATTCCCAAAAGGAAACGAGTTATTACCCCCATGAAATGTCGAAACCCGGACTTCTCCCCGCCAGGAGGGAAAAGAGGGGGCGCGACAGCATGACGACTCTGCTGGGGACATTTAGGCTCTTACCATAACGAACTTATTTTTCTGTGAATTAGTCCAAGCATGCTCTATCCCACATACCCTTTCCCTTATTTGAATCTAACTGTTTATTTTATGAGCATTTATGATTTCTTTGAAACTAACATGTCTTTTTGTTTTCTTCTTCTGTAACCGTCTTTCAATTATTTGAATACTGCATTTATTATTTTCTTACGTGCAAATACTTGAAAACATGCTATTTATTGTTGCATATACTCCACATCATATTCCACTCGTGCGTATCAAATCCTATAGCAACGCTTGATGAGTGGTTGCGCTCTTCCTATTTATTACCCTTAAATTCGGAAAGGCTTATTTGCGGTAAATCTAGTCGATCAGCGGTGCAGTCGACGATTCCGTGCCTTTTCCCCTCAAGTTGTCCGCTTGAGGATACCAGTCTAGACCCCATAGTAACCTTACTCTGGTCGAAATTGTGCATGCATCATGGCCAAACCTATTCGGATTAATATGTTGTCCGCATAATAATCCTTTAAGCGAGCCTTATCCAAAAGTCCACGAGGCGCAACAGAGAATGAAGAGTACATCCATTTCCTAAAAGAATATGACGCCATTTTCGCACGGTCATATGATGATATGACAGGTTTGAGCACGTCCATAGTGGCTCACAAGTTACCTACCAATCCAATGTGCCCGCCGGTGAAGCAGAAACTAAGAAAGTTCAAACCAGACATGAGCCTGAAAATCAAGGAGGAGGTTACCAAGCAGATCAAAGCCAAGGTTCTCAGGGTGGTTGAGTACCTAACTTGGTTAGCCAATGTTGTGCCAGTTCCGAAGAAAGATGGGAAAGTCAAAGTATGTGTTGACTATCGGGATTTAAATAGAGCAAGTCCCAAGGACGATTTTCCTTTGCCAAATATACACATCCTGATCGATAATTGCGCCAAGCATGAGCTCCAATCTTTTGTAGATTGCTTCACGGGTTATCACCAGATTTGGATGGACGAGGAGGACGCAGAGAAAACAACCTATATTACGCCCTGGGGGCTATACTGCTACAAGATGATACCGTTCGATCTGAAGAATGCTGGGGCTACCTACATGAGAGCCATGACAACCATCTTCCATGATATGATACACAAGGAGATAGAGGTGTATATGGACTACGTCATTATCAAATCCAAGAAGGGCACAGACCACATAGCAGACTTGAAAAAGTTCTTCCACAGGCTAAGGAGGTACAATTTGAAACTGAACCCCGCAAAGTGTGCATTCGGGGTTCCCGCAGGAAAGTTATTGGGATTCATCGTCAGTCGTCGAGGGATCGAGCTGGATCCATCTAAAGTCAAGTCTATTCAGGAGTTACCACCACCTAAGAGCAAAAAGGATGTGATGAGCTTCTTAGGACGTCTCAACTATATCAGTCGATTCATAGCACGTCCACAGTCATATGTGAACCCATCTTCAAGATGCTGAGGAAAGATGCCGAAACAAGCTAGACCGAGGACTGTCAGAAAGCTTTTGACAAGATCAAGGAGTACCCGTCCACACCACCAGTGCTGGTCCTGCCAGAACCAGGACGACCTTTGTTACTCTATCTATCTGTATTGGATGGAGCCTACGGATGTGTTTTGGGACAACATGACGAGATAGGAAAGAAGGAGCAGGCCATATACTACCTGAGTAAGAAGTTCACACCTTACGAAGCACGATACTCTCTTCCGGAATGCATTTGCTGTGCTTTGACCTGGACAGCTCAGAAATTGAGGCACTACTTCTGTGCCTACACTACATACCTCATATCCAGGATGGACCCTTTGAAGTACATATTCCAGAAACCCATGCCGACTGGGAAGTTGGCCAAATGGAAGATACTATTAAGTGAGTTCGATATCGTATACGTAACTCAAAAGGCGGTCAAAGGACAAGCATTGGCAGATCACCTTGCTGAAAATCCGGTGGGAGGATCATACGAACCTTTGAAAACATACTTTCCTGATGAAGAAGTGTCATTCGTAGGAGAAGACATTACTGAAGCATATGACGGTTGGAGGATCTTCTTTGATGGAGCTGCAAATTTCAAAGGGATAGGCATTAGAGCAGTTTTGGTATCGGAAATAGGTCAACATTATCCGGTATCTGCTAAACTCAGATTTCCCTGCACTAACGACATGGCGGAGTATGAAGCCTGCATATTAGTTATCAATATGGCAATCGACATGAACATTCAAGAGCTGCTGGGGATTCAGATTTGCTTGTGCACCAGGTACAAGGAGAGTGGGCCACCAAGAATTCCAAGATATTGCCATATCTGCACCATGTGCAGGAATTGAGAAAGAGGTTCACCAAGATAGAGTTTCGGCATGTACCCAGAATTCAGAATGAGTTTGCCGACGTATTGGCCACCTTGTCATCTATGATACAACATCCAGACAAGAATTATATTGATCCTATTCCGGTGAGGATCCATAATCAGCCGGCATATTGTGCTCATGTCGAGGAAGAAACAAATGGGGAGCCTTGGTTCCATGACATCAAGGAGTATTTGTCAAAAGGGGAATATTCGGAGCATGCAAATCACACTCAGAAACGCACACTTCGAAGATTGTCCAATCATTTCTTCCACAGCGGAGGAAATCTGTATAGGAGAACTCTTGATTTAGGATTTCTAAGATGTGTCGACGCAAAGGAAGCTTCTAAGCTACTTGAGGAGATACATGCTGGGACCTGCGCCCGGCACATGAATGGCTTTGTCTTAGCCAAAGAAGATACTCAGGGCCGGTTACTTTTGGATGACCATGGAAACCGATTGTGTCCAGTATGTCCGCAAATGCTACCAACGTCAAGTGCATATCGATATGATAAAAGTACCGCCAAATGAGCTCAATGCAACAAGCTCGCCCTGGCCGTTTGGCGCCTGGGGAATGGATGTCATTGGTCCGATTGAGCCCACTGCTTCAAACGGACACCGGTTTATTCTTGTAGCCATTTATTACTTCACAAAATGGGTAGAGGCTGCATCTTACAAAGCTGTAACCAAGAAAGTTGTCGCAGACTTTGTCAAAGACCGTATTATTTGCCAATTTGGAGTTCCTGAGTCTATTGTTATTGATAATGCCGCTAACCTCAACAGTGATTTGATTAAAGCTATTTGTGAAACTTTCAAAATCAAGTATAAGAATTCCACAGCCTACAGACCTCAGATGAATGGAGCCGTAGAAGCCGCCAACAAAAACATCAAGAAGATACTAAAGAAGATGGTAGAAAACCACAAACAATAGCACGAGAAGCTACCTTTTGCTTTATTGGGATACCGCACTACAGTTCGCACATCAACCAGGGCAACTCCCTACATGTTGGTTTATGGTACCGAGGTTGTCATCCCAGCCGAGGTGGAGATTCCTTCTTTAAGAATCATACAGGAAGCTGAACTCAGCGATCCAGAGTGGATAAGCAGTTGCTATGAACAATTGGCCCTTATCGATGAAAAGAGGATGAACGCAGTATGTCACGGTCAACTTTAACAGAATAGAATGTCCAGAGCTTTCAACAAAAGGGTCAAACCGAGACAATTTGCACCGGGACAGCTGGTGCTGAAGATGATCTTCCCACATCAAGACGAAGCCAAAGGGAAATTCTCTCCCAATTGGCAAGGCCCGTACATGGTTCACAGGGTGCTGACAGGAGGAGCACTCATACTTGCAGAAATGGATGGAGAAATCTGGCCAAAACCAATCAATTCAGACGCAGTCAAGAGATACTATGCTTAGATTATTTATATTTCCTCATCTGATGTAATTGAACTACACTTGACCTGATTCCCGTTTAAGAGGGGATACGTAGGCAGCCTTATGGGTTCGGTCATATCATAATAAAATTTCCATTTCCCCCATGATCAGAAACTGGAGCAGAATTTTGAAGAGGACCCTCAAAATTCTGAAGCAAGTCCAGCCGACGTCAACATGTGTCAAACGGTTAGAAATCAGTTAAGAAACTAGGGCAGAATTTTGAGAAGGATTCTCAAAATTCCGAAGAGAGTTCAGCAAGGCCTATTATCTGCAAACGGTCAAAAGATCATCTACCAAACTGGGGCAGAATTTTGAGGAGGACCCTCAAAATTCCAATATAAGAGAGCTGCAATGCCTTTGAGATGTGTTACAGTCACTGGTTCATCTAATACTTAATATTTCAATATGTTTCTAAATAACTCTATTTTGTCAGTAATTGCATATTTTCAAAAACTCTATTTCCATAACAGTTAGGTTACCCAGGAAACTCAAAAGGTTTTCAGAACGGAGCAAAGCAAGGCCAGCGGACAGAATCACGAACCAACCTCCCCTCACAAAACTTACAATTTTTCTTTGAGCGCAGGCACATCGGATGCAACGATAACATCCGTAGAAAACACGTAACAAGATCACTATCAATCGGACCATCCGACACCGAATATATCTCCAGCTAAGACATTATTCTCTACTCCACAATTTGCATGAGGCTAATCCTTGCCTCCACAATTTGCTTGAGGCTAATCCCTGCCTCCACATTTGCATGAGGCTAATCCCTGCCTCCACAAGTTGCATGAGGCTAATCCCTGCCTCCAAATTTGCATGAGGCTAATCCCTGCCTTCACAATTTGCATAAGGCTAATCCCTGCCTCCACATTTGCATGAGGCTAATCCTTGCCTCCCTATCTGCATGAGGCTAATCCCTGCCTCCCCACTTGCATGAGGCTAATACTTGCCTCCCCCATTTGCATGGGACTAAGCACTATCCCTCTTTGCACAAATATTGCTCTATTTCTAGTCCTACCTATTTGCTTTTCAATCGGGCTAAGCTTTGTCCTCCATTTCAGAAGACTAAGCCCTGTCTTGTTAACATCATATTATTGCATATCATGGGCTAAAATATCGCCAATCTATCCAAAGGCGTCATAGTCTAAAAGGCATCATCCTCATAGCCGGAAGATACCATGCCATGGCCTGAGGATCCCTCAAATTTGCATATCATTATTCAAAGGCGTCATGGTTCGGAGGCACCATCTTCCTGGCCCGAGAACACCATCTCATGGCCTGCGAATCCCTCACTAAACAATTCATGGCCCAGGACATCATGGTCTGTGGACGTCATCCTTAACCGTCCAAAGACAATTTTCATGGTCCAAAAGGGAATCTGCATCATGTTTTGATTTTCGAACAAATGCATGTTTGTAGCAATCTTTTTATCTGCAGGTGACCAGCAAGCAACCGCTATCCTAGTAGGAGCGACCTCGCTCTAGTTCCTTCAAACTATCTCAAGCTTAACCGTTCATCATAACCGCTCTTGCACCTCGTGTCCGTTGTTGCAATGACTTCATCGGTATATTCCGCCAATGAATCCAGAACTACACATGGCCTGATTCTTGTAGAACTAGGGATATGTAGGCAACTCAAGACCGGAGTCCAGCATCCATCTTTCAAAACATCCCATTCGGTCAAAATTGGCCATCATTTCTTTACCCGAAAACTCTTTCATCCTTCCCGAGTAAAGATGGGCAGCTGTTGATACCCAATTTTCCCATATATTTTTAATAAATAAACATACTTTCAAAATAGCATATATGCAGTAATAAGCATGAATAAGCATTGTATAATTTTTTTTCTATAATTTTAAAGGCTTCAAATTGATTTATTTCTTCCTTTTTTACTTATAAAATTTCCAATAATTATCCTTCAAAATTATTCTGTGGTGATCTAGCCATCTAAATTCTATATTTATGCCAAAATATTGCTTAAATATTTTTAGTGCATTTTTATAATTGCATTTATATTTTGTAAGCTAATTTGCATATATTTGCAATACTAGCCCTATTAATGCATAATTACATTGTTGATGCATAAAATGATCTTTTATATTTTTAAAATGTTAAATAACTATTTTAAATTATTTTAGTACATGAAATTATTTTTCAGAAATCATTTATTATTTCTTATAAATTATATAGTGTTAAAATGGCTATTTAAAATCTAGCCTAATTTCATTTCAATTTCAGCCCCAATACCCAGCCCAATTTTGATTAAATTACCCAAGCCCAATACCCGTCCGACCCTAACAAATCTACCCGACCCGGCTCTTGTTAGATCCTAGCTGTCGATCATTGCGATCAACGGTCCAGATCTCCCATTACCTTAAATAAACTAACCTATACCCCCCCCCCCCCTTTATTTTAAGTTGAAAGACACAACGAACACTAGTTGAAATATACTCTCTTATACTTAAAACTTTCTGCTCTTTTCTGTTACTTACTACTTCCATTGAACTAGCCGGCTATAAGCCAAGGCCAGTTATTGCACTACACTGTTCTATACTTTGTGTTTGCTCTCCTTAACTGGTATGTCCTGATTTAATTACAAGTTCAAAATTCTATGTGTTCTCTTACTGCATTAGTTGAGACGTGCATTTATTTGTCCTGCTTGTGGAGGTAAAATGTGAGCCTTTATTTGTTCCTCCCTAAGTGTAGTCCTATTTGTTTTTGATTGACGCCTTGATTTTTCTCCTTTAAATACCTTAGGATGGTCTAGAACTACCTAAAACTAGAGGTCCTAAATACCTCTGGGACCACGAGGAAGGGACGGGTAGTGCACGCATAGGACATCTATCAAGGTTATTAGGACGCTTTAGGCTATGACCAAAGGGAGGGAATTGGGTAGAAAGGATATGATGACTACGCGCTAATGTCACGTGTAGCCCCTCATTGAGGAGTGATTACCGGGAATTATGTGGGGTGATCCTGTAGGCTAACCAACCTAGGACCCCCTTTCCTAACTCCCGTTGTTTAAATGAATTTACTTTTCTTTATATATGTGCAACCTGTTCAAACCCTTTTTCCTTGTTTCATTACTTGAATGTCAAAACATGCCTTTACTTGCAAGTACGTGGTAAAACTGTTTATCTATTTATTTGACTAATTCACATGAATATAAGTTCGGCCGGGACCCACCATTGTGGACCGCGAGGGGCGCCTAACACCTTCCTCTCAAGGTTATTTCGAGCCCTTATCGTAAATCTCTGGTAATGCAGAACTAGTCCATGAGTTAATTGCTCAAGGTGCCCTAATGCACCATAATTCGTTAGGTGGCGACTCTTCAAATACCAAATTCCCAAAAGGAAACGAGTTGATCCCCTATGCAATGTCGAAACTCGGACCTTTCTCCGCGAGGAGGAAAAAAGGGGGCGCGACAACACCCCTGCCCCTACCACGGCCTCGATCGTGTCCTCGGCCTCCAGTGGCCCCAGCTAGTGGTACTGGTGGTCGTTCATCCTGACCGGTAGCGCGTGTCCTCACCATCTGTAAGAGAGTAGAATAACAGAAGTTTAGTACTAGAATCAACAGATTCGCACGATAGGAATTCAAGAATATGAAGTTTTCCTAAAGGTCCTGCAGCCCCCCGAGGATAAATACAGACGTCTCCGTACTGATCCGCGAGACTCTACTAAACCTGCTCCTAACTCGTGAGACCTATGTAACTTAGGCTCTAATACCAACTTGTCACGACCCTAAAATGGACCTGGTCGTGATGGCACCTATCGTGAAACTAGGCCAGCCGACATAAACCCCAAACCAACCAGAAATTCATAATAAGTCATTTAAAGTCATTAATCAGCTAAAAATTCCATAATATAAGTCAAAATAGACAATGCGGAAACATAACACGGCCCGGCATCGGGGTTTCACCAGTCATGAGCAACTATAACTCGTCTCGGAATAAGAAAGGACAACATAGTCTGAACAAATGCTAACACAAAGCTAAATAAGACAAGAAGGATAAGCACTGGGCTGCGAATGCCAAGCAGCTACCTAGTCAACTGAGACCCGCTGGAAGGCTAATCAGCACTCGCTATCGCGACCCGAGACTCCTGGATCCGCACACAAGGTGCAAGGAGTAATGTGAGTATGCCAACTCAGTAAGTAATAAAAGTAAAGGTAGCTGAGCAGTAAGAAAACACGTAAACCACGTCATAACGCTACAGCAAAACAGTATAAGTCCAGAACAACGCGGTAAAGTAATAAAACTCGTAAAAACAACTAAGTTCAGTAAAACCTTTTAAAAACATCTTTCAATAGTTTCAAATGGGTGATGAAAACAGTGAGTAAAAGGATAGAAATGTAAACAGCCCCTTGGGCAAAACAAGTACCATAAATCACCGCTCGGGCATAATATCAGCAGAACCAGCCCCTCGGGCTACCTCACAATCACTTGTAATCAGCCCCTCGGGCAACAACATGAAACAACAACAGCCCATCGGCAATATCACATCACACACTGGGTACCCGCGCTCACTGGGGGTGTACAGACTCTGGAGTGGCTCTTACAGCCCAAGCGCTAACATAAGCCATCTCGTGGCATAATAAATCAGGACCTCGGCCTCTCATATATCATATCTCACAAATCAGTACAACCTGCTGCGGCGCACAGCCCGATCCCATGATATCCTCACAACACAGGCCCTCGGCCCCCGCTTAGTCAAAACTCACTCAAGCCCCTTGGGCTAACAGTAAAACAGATACTCGGCTCAAAATATCATTTATAAAATCAAAAGGAGTAAATAAAATCCGAGTTATGAAATCAGTGAAAGCATAGCATGACGGAGTGTAAATATTATCAAAAACAGTGAGGAAACATGTGTAAAAAGCCTCTAAGGGTCCAAACAGTCGGCTCAAGGCCCAAACAATGCATTCAGCCCCAAACATAGTAATACTTTCCAAAACACAATAATATCAAACAGTTTTCAATCAAATACACGACTTAATATCTATACGGGATGGACCAAGTCACAATCCCCAACAGTATACGACCCCACGTTCGTCATCTAGCGTGTGCGTTGTCACACATCCTTTTTCTACCCCGGAAGGGGTATAGGGGTGTTTTTCCAATTAAAGTGACAAAACCGAAACGGGATTATTTATTCAAATTCAGAGTCGCCACTTGGGATAATTTATAGTGTCCCAAGTCACCAATTTAAAATCCCGAATCGAGGAAGTTTGACTTTGTTTTACAGTCCGCAAAACGCAGAAATTCGGGTAAGGAATTCTGTTAACCCGGGAGAAGGTGTTAGGCATTCCCAGTTTTTGTGGTTTTAGCACGGTTGCTCAACTATTAATATTGGCCTAATTATCTGATTAATTAAATATTTAAAACCTATGTGCATTTTTATTCCTCTTAAACCGCTTTAAATAAATCATGATTGTCATACACTTATTTGTTTGGTACACATTGCGAATCGTGTCACGGGAACCGTACCCACGATCTACAACAGTTTAATTTATTAGCAAAATTATAAGTTGTAGACGGGTCACATAAATGTGCCCCCAGGTTTGAAAATTATGCATCAAAATCACGTCACGGGAACCGTACCCGTAGCTATGATGATTTTATCTAATTGACGCGCCTAAAGCAATCTACAAAAATTCATGTTCTGAACCAAATTGAAATTTAATACAAAGATATACTAATTATGAACATGCTTTGTAAGATAAATCAAGCCATTAATTACTTGAAGGGATCTGGGCCAGCAGTAGGCCTAGTATGTTATTAACGAAACAAGGACTAATGTTAACTGGGCTCAAAACTGAGCCCAGGAATACCGGCGAAGGGATATAGGCAAGTGCAGGCTTGGCTTGCCATTAGCATGCTTCAACTGGGCTGATATTAGGCCCAGTTCTTTTAAATGGCGAGGCTTCAAGATTAGAGCCATTTTATTATGTTGACAGGCAAATTAAAGGGTAGAAGATTACTGAGGATGATTGGGCTTGAAATTGAGCCCAAAGGTGAGAAAAACTTAAGAGCGTTGGCCTGGGGCCTGGTTTTAACCAGGCCACCTCACATGGGCTAAACACCAGGCCCAATTACCTCAACCAAAGGGGCCTTTAATGGCATGACCTTAGTTAGGCCTGACTTCATTCGTACACCAAAATACAATACCGGATTACTGGAAATTCAGAGTACTAATCAACCACTATAAATCAATTTATTAACATGCTATGCATATCAACAGCAAAAGATCAATTCCTGAACTCATTCATGCATTATCCTAGACCTAAACATGCAATCATGCTAATAACATTGAACTTCAAAATGATTTAACTGAGGATACTCAGCCATTCAAACACATATATACAATATACATTCAATAGTTTTTAGCAAAGTCCCAATAAATTACTACTGTTAGGCATTGTAAACTGTTAAACCACACACTGATCAACTAAACTAACTCAAACCTTTAAACATCTAACATTGTGACTACACTATAGAGTAGAACATCAGTGTCAACAATATTTAATCAAAACTGAAAAGAAATTACAAATCGTAAAAATGGAAGAACAACAGAAAACATCTAGCAAAGAAAAATCCGGAGTCAAATTCCAAACCAACATGCTACAATTCCATTTTTATCACTTCAAGGCTCATGAAAATACCTTGATACAGCAAAGAACAATGAAATAAGAACATCAGCAAGGAATGAATAGGAGACAATAGCCAGTCAACAGCAGTAGCAGCTTCAACTTAATCCATACTCAAACCAGAAATTTCAGGGGAAAATTTCTAAGTATTTGCTAAAAATCAAAGGAAAACAGAACCAACCACCAATGGAATATTAGCTAAATCTTTTTCGTGCTTTTTAGGGTTCTGAATCTCTGCCTAATGAGTGAAGAAAGGGTCATATTTATACTCTAAGAGGGCTGTTATCTGCTCTCCAAGTCAGGGAATAATTCCCTTTGAGAGCAACCCTCAAAAGCATTTTTTTAACAGAATTGGACAGCTGGCAGCCTCTAATTGGCTTAAGTGTTTTGTACTGGCCAAATAGAGCCGGCTACCCATGTTCTAGAAGCTTCCTAAATGGCCTTATCTGAATTCCCTATTTACCCACCCTTCAAACAACCCCCTTAAGTTTCTTTGTTGTTCAATTAAACCCTATAAGTTCCTAGTGACTTAGAAATTAAGGAAAACAGAAACAAGCAAGCCAATATCAATGGACAAATCAAACAGCAAACAAAAAATCTAGACAGTGTAATTAATTTTAAACGTCTGAAAACTTAAAAATAAACGTAAACCCTAAAATGAACCCAGTTCATGATGAACTCCATAAGGGCTCTTCAGACTAACAAGTTTGATTTCTAGCATAGGCAAACGAGTTAGACAAATGATGACAACACAAGACAACTGAATGAAATAAAAACTAACCCTAGGCTAATTAGGCAGACATTATTTAAACCAAACTATTTAAGAGTTAAACTAATAGGCAATTTAGCCATATTAACAAATGATTCAGAACAGCAAAAAAACTAAAACTGCGATAATAAACTAAACTATTTTAAGAGTTAAACTAAATGAACATGAATTAAACCAAGTTAATAAACCCCCTAAAAAACTGATTTGAACATGACAAAAGATTGAAGCAGGGACGACTCTCAAACAAAACAAACAGATTAACGAACTAAAAAGAAGAAATTACTGACTCGAACCAGAAAAGAAGAGAATGGAGAGGACAGTGGTGAGACCTTACCATTTATGGAATAAAAGAAACATAAGACGGCCTGAGATGTCCTTCTCCGCGCTAATTGACCAACAAAGGTCTTTTCCTTCAAGGGATCCGGCCTTGCATGGATTTTGACCGGATCTCCTTGATAGAAAAGACTCATGAGAGCCTAACCCGCGAAGAAGGCATCGGAGAACAAGCCTTTGAACTCAAACACTGAGGAAATAGCAAACTCGAGAGCTTTTTGAACAAACTGACCTCCTCTTAGATTTGGAATTCCGGGATTTTGTGGGGTTGTTTGAGGAAAGCAATAAGGGGTTTGAGTTTAGGGAGGTGTGGAGGTTATGGGGTATGAATTTGGGTGGGTTTGGAGACCGTCCGCCGCCGTGAAACGATTTCTGGCGGGCGGCGGCTAGGGTTTAGGCTGTGTGAGTATGGAGAAAAAAATAGGGCGGCTAGGATTTACAGGTTAGAGACGGGCCGGGGGGGGGGGATGATGAAGGGCTCTCTAGGGTATGGGGGGGGGTTAGGACAGTTATATAGTAAAAGGGTGTTGAGTTCCCAACCGTTGGATCATCAGAGATCAACGGTTGGGATTGAAGGTAAGCTAAACGACGTCGTTTGGTAACTAGGGGGGAGCTGGACCGGGTAAAGGGGAATTGGGCCTGGCGGGTGGGGAAGGGAAATTTGGGCTACTGAATTTGGTCTTTTGGGTGGCCCAAATCAAAACCAGCCTTTTTTTGTTTTTTTTTCTTTCTTTTTCTTTCTTTTCTTTAATTTTAAATAAAAATCCTAAATATATTAATCCTAAATTAGTCTAAATTATAAAATCAAGCTAATTATCCATTTGCAATATTTACAAAATTGATTAATCCTAAATTACCAAAGAGAAAACTACTCATCTAATGTTAAGAGCCAAAAATGAACAATATTTGTGATTTTTATTTTAATCAACAATTAATTAACCAATTAATTCTAAAATACGAACACAAAACCTAATATGCAATGCATGAAATTTTGATTTTTTTGGGGGTATTTTCTATGCTTTTAGTGTATGCAAAAATGCAACTAAAATGCAAACACTTGAAAAATATTCCAAAAAATTAAAATTGAACTACAAAAAATCTATTGTGTGATTCTGTAGGAGTATTTTGGGTCGGGCAAAAATCACGTGCTCACATGCGTCACCTCAAAATAGCACAACGGTGTAAAATCCGGAATTTCAAACCCTCAGGACAAAATTTACAATCATTACTTACCTCAATCCGATCCAAACTCTAGCCCGCAATGCCTTTGCCTCTCGAATCGGCCTCAACTCGCCCCGAATCTATCCAAAATCAGAATCATAACATCAAAATAGGCTACGGAAAAAAGCCCATGCAAAAATATTCAAATTACATTGAAAAATCCCGAAATTGGCCAAAACCCGATCCCCAGTCCCACGTCTCGAAATCCAATAAAAATCACACCAATAGAATCCTTATCCTCTTACGAGTTTATACATATCAGTTACATCAAAATCCGACCACAAACGACCTCTCAAATCCCCAAATCAAAGTCTCCAATTTCAAGCCCTAAACTCCCAATTTTAACCATTAATCCCATTAATTTCAAGCCTAATCAGTGGAATAATGCCATAGAATCGAGTATTGAGTTCAAAAAATCTAACCTCCAAGTGTTTCCCTTCGATTCCCTCTTCAAATCCTCTCAAAAGAGCTCTCAAACCGTCTCAAAAATAGTGGAACCAGCTGAAATTCGCGAAGGCAAGTTTATATAGCTTCTGGCCTAGGGATTCCGCACCTGCGGCCCCAAACACGCACCTGCGTGACCACACCTGCAGTCCAACGGGTTGCACCTGCGGAAGTCACTTATCCGCCCAAAACCGCATCTGCAATCAAATACTCGCGCCTGCGCCATCGCAGGAGCGCTCAGCTCTCCGCATCTGCGGCTCCTTCCCTTCACATCCTTAGTCGCATCTGCGGCCCTTTATACGCTTCTGCGAACCCGCACCTGCGGTCCCCAATCTGCAGGTGCGGTTATGACAGGAACAGCAGCTGAAGCTACCCAAACTCACTTCAAACTTTCTGACAACCTTCCGAAATCATCCCGAGGCCCCCGGGACCTCAACCAAACATACGAACAAGTCATATACCACTATTCAAACTTATACCAATCTTCGAAACACTTAGAACAACATCGAATCATCAAAACACCCTCGGATTCAAGCCTAAGGTTTCCAAAACTTTTGAATTCCACTTTTGATCAAAAAGTCTAACAAACCTCGTCCGAATGACCTGAAATTTTGCACACACGTCCCAAATGACACGATGGACCTACTCCAATTTCCAGAATTCCATTCCGACCCCTATATCAAAATCTTCCCTACCAACAGAAAAACGCCAAAATTCTAATTTCGCCAATTCAAGCCTAAATCTACCCCAGACCTCCAAAATACATTTCGATCACGCTCCTAAGTCCTAATTACCTCACGCAGCTATTCGAATCATAAAAAACTAATTCCTAGATCGTTTACTTATAAGTCAACTTCCGGTTGACTTTTTTAACTATACGGCCAACTTAAGAGACTAAGTGTCTCATTTCTCCACAAAACCACTCTGAACCCAAACTAACCAACACGACGCCATAAAATATAGCTAAACAACACATAAAGAAGCAGAAATGAGGGAAACGAAGCGGTAACTCATGAAACGACCGGCTGGGTCGTTACAAAGCATTACCAAAAGACATACACAATATTTTTTCTTAAGATTATAAAATTCAACAACTTCGCAAATAGTAATACTTATAAACACAGCTGTATGACTCTGATCATCATCATATTTAAAAGAGATAATACGTTTTTGCATATAATAGTTATCATCTATCCAATGACATGTAATTGTCAAATAATCATTTCTATTAACAGCATGGCCAATATCAGAAGTTAGAGAAACTCTACAAGGAAGGTGGTCAAACAAATAATGTATGTATGTTTTATATTGTCCATGAAGTCTAAAGATATCAGATCTACAAGTACTTCTAGGGATACCTTTAAATAAAGGATTATAAATCCTTTGAATACACATAATAAGATATGATGAAGAAGCAAAAGAAAAAGGTAGATAACCCAAAGCAATCATTTTTGCAAACTCCTCACGATCCTTCATTTTATCATATTTCATAAGTCCTCCAGTAGTAGGGTTTAGAGTTGCTTGATTTTGATCCAAATCAGAGCCCCATTCTATAGGATGTTCAATTCTCATATGCTACTAAGTGTCCCAGTCCCCCCTAATTGTCCTCTAGTCTTATGTTTAAAATCATCATTACAAAGTCTGCATCTAACTCTATCAGTACCTACTATTTCGTCAAAAAAATTCCAACCTTACTTCTTTTTCTCCGATTAGTAGTTGGGGCCACAAGTACTAGCACCATGACCACCACCCCTGCTACCAACTCCAACACTACTAGGTGTAAATGGTCTCTCATCTTCAATTTCTAATTCATTATCTTCTATACCGAAATCTTCCTGTAATTGTTCATAATCTATATTATTATCAGGTAATATTTCAGAAACATGTGTAAATTTATTTAAATTACTACCAGATGTTGAAGTAGTACCTCTTTTTCTATTTCCCTGATTACCCCGATTAGTAACCTTATTACAATCTATTTTTGCAGCATTAAACATATTGTGAAAATTTAACTATAACGACACGGCCGGTCGTTTCGTGAATTATAGCCCCGTGTCCCCCATTTCTGCTTCTTTATGTGTTCCTCAGCTGTATTTCATCGTATCGTGTTGGGTTTTGGAGTGGTTTCGGTGTGGAATGAGATACTTAGTCTCCTATTTAGAAGTTTATGTTGAAAAAGTCAACCGAATGTTGACTTATGTGTAAATGATCTCGGATGTGAATTTCGATGCTTCGGTTAGCTTCGTTAGTTGATTTTGGACTTGGGAGCGCGTCCGGAATGTAATTTGGATGTCCGTAGTAGAATTAGGCTTGAATTGGCGAAATTGGAAATTTGATGATTTTCGGTCGGCAGTGGAAATTTCTATATCGGGGCCGGAATGGAATTTCGGAAGTTGGAGTAGGTGCGTAGTGTCATTTGTGACGAGTGTGCAAAATTTCAGGTCATTCGGACGAGGTTTGGTATGTTTCGGCAACGTTTGCGGAATTTGGAAGTTTAGAAGTTCTTAGGCTTGAATCCAAGGGTAATTTAGTGTTTTGATGTTGTTTTGAGTGTTCCCAAGGTTCGACTAAGTTTGTATGTTGATATGTGACTTGTTGGTATGTTTGGTAGAGGTCCCGAGGGCCTCGGGTTAATTTCGGGTGGTTAACGGAACAAGGTTGGAATTTGAGGAATGCTGAAGATTTCACTCAGCTGTCATAACCGCACCTGCGGAGCGCGGACCGCAGGTGCGGACCCGCAGAAGCGGCCATAGCTGAGGAGGGCAGGAGCCGCAGGTGCGAATAGTGGACCGCACCTGCGAGATCGCAGATGCGGGGATTGTACCGCATAAGCGGATTCTAAGATTTTAAGTGATAACCGCACCAGCGATGGATTTTCGCAGGTGCGGATCGCAGAAGCGACATGGGGACCGCAGATGCGGGAGTGCTGGGGAGAATGTATAAAAGGGGGACTTCGCGAATTTTGGGTTATCTTTCACCATTTTTATCCGGACTTGGAGCTTTTGGGAGCATTTTGAAGAGGGATTCAAGGGGGTTTTCATTGAGGTGAGTAATTTGAGCCCTAATACTCGTGTTTATGGTAATTTCCCGTGGTTTAATCATGTAATTAGTGGTGATTAAGAATGAAAATGAGGGGTTAGGGCTTGGGATTTTGGAGAGTTTGATTGAGGATTTGAGGGGTCAAATGGAGTCGGATTTTGATAAATCTTCTATGTATGGACTCGTGAGTGAAGGGGCTTTCTAGTTTTGTTATTTTTGTCGGATTCCGAGACGTGGGCCCGGGGGCCGAGTTTGGGTGAATTTAAGGATTTTGGTCTAAATTGACAGATTTTCGTTTAGAATTGATTCCTTGGCCTATATTGATTGCATTATATTGCTTTTGGTTAGATTTCGGATGTTTGGAGGCTGATTCTAGAGGCAAGGGCGTAGCGGAGTAGGATTTGGCTTGGTTTGAGGTAACTAACGCTTCCAAACTTGGTTCTGAGGGTTCGAAACACCGAACTATGTGTTCTGTGATTAGTGTTAAGGTGACGCACATGCCAAGTGACGGGCGTGCAGGCATGCACCATGAGAATTGTGGCCTGGTTCATTCCATGGCACCGCTTAGTGACTCTTTCTTGCTGATATCTGTGTTTCTATCATGTGATTAAGTAAATGAGCTGTAAATCATGCTAGATATCATGTTAGGGCTTCACACCGATACTGTGGAGACACGAGTGGTCATTTCTTGCTGTCATCTCATTAGTTTCATTGATATTCTGTATTGAGTCTTGTTCATGCATGTCATATCATGTCTCAGTCTCGGTTGTTATTATTTGGCACATCATATCATTGTTCCGGACTAGTTTCCATGGCATTGTGAGCCCTTGTGTGAGACTGGAGAGTGATAACTGAGTGAGGCCGAGAGCCTGATTTTGAGTGACAGTTTTGGGATCGGGCTGCACGCCGCAGCGGTTATGTTGATGATTATGATAGCGCTTGGGCTGTAGGAGCCCTTCCAGAGTCTTTAACACACTCCCAGTGAGCGCAGATGATATTTTGAGGGATGGATTTCCCTGGACATGGATTTTTCTGAAGTATTGATATCTGGAGATGGAATTCTCCATAGGGTTGGATTACCCTTTTCCTCGGTACCGAGTGACTTATAGTCAGCGATGAGTATTTCCCGGGATGGATTTCCCTGGGCCGGATGTCCATATGCGGTACCGAGTGTATATATATACCTGGAGATGGATTTCTCCTCAAGGTTGGATCACCCTTGTTCCTCGGTACTGGTTGACTTGCAGTCAGTGTTGTATATGTTCCGGGATGGATTTCCCTAGGCCGGGTGGTCATATGCAGTACCGAGTGGTTGAGCACTTGAGAGTGGGAGCACATGATGCATTTCATACATCTGTGCATTGGCATATAGAGTTAGCTGAGTTTTATATAACACATTGTTCAGATATGTGCTTATTTTACTGCTTGAGCTGTATTCTTGAATTGATGGCATGCCTACTGTTCCTGCACAATTTATTTCTATTGCCTGTTGAGGTTACGTTCGTCACTACCTATCAGTCCATAGTCCGGACTTGTTACTTATTGAGTTGGTGTACTCACGTTACCCCCTGCACCTTGTGTGCAAATCCAGGTATCTCAGGCCACGGTAGCGGCTGTTGACTATTACAGTCGTAGACTTTCATCGGAGAGAACGAGGTAGCTGCCTGGCGATCGCAGTCCCGCCTTTCTCCTTCTTTATCTTCCTTTTAGTGTACTTTGGCTACTCTCAGACTATGTTACTCTTGTTATATTTCAGAATAGTTGTAGTATTTGCTCATGACTTAGTAACACCCAAGGTCGGGCTTTTATTTCCGCATTTTGGCTTTCATATTTATCTCTTTTACGGAATTTTAGTATGAAAAAGGTTATTATCTAGCTTTTAATGAAATATTGAATTATCTGGGAATGTTTCGGCTGGCCTAACTCCATGATAGGCGCCATCACGACCGGGTTGGTTTTGGGTCGTGACAAGTTGGTATCAGAGCCTAGGTTACATAGGTCTCACGAGTCATGAGCAGGTTTAGTAGAGTCTTGCGGATCGGTACGGAGACGTCTGTACTTATCTTCGAGACGCTGCAGAACCTTTAGGAAAACTTCACATTCTTGAATTCTTGTCGTGCGAATCTGTTGATTCTGGTATCTAAATTTCTGTTATTCTATTCTCTCACAGATGGTGAGGACACGTGCTAACATTCTGGACGGACGGCCACTAGTACCACCAGTTGGGGCCGCGAGAGGCCGAGGTCGCGGTCAAGGCCGTGGTAGGGGCAGGGGTGTAGCCGCACAGCAGCTAGGGTAGCACCTACATATCCACCAGTCGCCCTAGTTCATGATCAGGTCCAAGTTGTGGATGCTCCAGCGGGACCAGCCCAGGTACCGGCTGTGCCTATTGTTATCCCAGGTCTTCAGGAGACCTTCGCTTAGATCTTGACCGTGTGCACCAGTCTTGCTCAGGCGGTCGCTATTTCTACTACAGCAACTACTTCCCAGGCCGGGGGAGGCACTCAGACTCCCACCGCCTGTACACCCGAGCAGGTTGTTCAGGGACTTCAGACAGCGGAGGCACCACCAGCCCAGCCGATTACACCTGCTCAGGATTATGTGGTACCAGTCATGCCTGATGACGAGCAGCGTAGATTGGAGATGAGTGAAGAAATGAAGAAGAGGGGGTGTATTTATAGGTTTTCAAAGGGCTAAATTAGTAATTACAAAAAGTGTTGTTTTTTTAAAAAAAATTACACAAAAAAGGGCTATTTGTGCAATCCAGCCGTTGGGCAACGGCCATAAGCCAGCTGACCGTTGCCAACGGTCTAAAACCTTAAAAAGAAATTGACGTCTAGCCGTTAAATCGGGTCGGGCCGGTTAACTGGTTCTACAGAAATTTTGGTTGACCGGGTTTAATCGGTCCGGTTAACCGGATGAATTTATGTGAACGGACCAACCCCCTAACCCAGTAACCCAGCCCACCTAGCCCCCTAAGTACCGGTCTAGGCCGGTTCGGAAACGGGTCAACCCTGCCCGTTTGACACCTATCGTAGAGTAGTACACTACGGGCAAGCCTATGGTGCATCTTTGGTGGCATATGAATGTTATTTCTGAGAGTGAGTGAATTCTTTCTATCTTGAGTTCCTAAGTGTTCTTAAATTTTATTGTGTGGAACTACTCTCTTTTGTTGTGTGAGGGTACTTGATTCATGAAGGAAAGGTAATTTCAGTGACCTCTATGTTAGAGTAAGTGGCTGAGTTGTGAATAATGTGTGGTACTTGTGAGTCAAATCTTGAGGTGAAGATGTCACTCTCTTGTGCTTAGTCTATTTTAAATATTCTTGGTGTGATGAGTTAGGAGAATTGTTTAAAAAGGTCGTGTCTATATAAAGTGTAGTTTGATTGCTCGAGGACGAGCAATGGTTTAAGTGTTAGGTGTTGATGATAGGCTATAATTACGTGTTTTAGTCACTTATTACACTCTAATTTACTGCACTTTAATTGAGTTTGAGCTTGCAATTAACATAGGGATTTTGGCATAGTATGACAACATGCCCACATAATTAGCAAAAAAAAACCCTATTTATAGAAATTGGCATTAGATGGCCAATAAATGTATATCACAATAATAATATGCATATCAAAATGTATATCACAACTTTATTTCCTTCTTTGTCTATATCAAAATATATATTAAAATTTTATTTTCCTTCTTTGTATATCTAAAATATAAAATTAAAAAAATAGTTATTTAAAATTTATTATTGTCTCTATCTATTTAAACTATATTATTATAAAAATGGGAAGCCCTAAACTAGAAAGTCAAATTACTAAAATACCCTTCTTAAAAATTTAATTACTTATAAAAAATATAGTAAAAAAACTAATATATTTTGAAGTGTCTTTTTAAAAGGTTGTGTCTTATCATTTAAGTAATTAACTGAATGCCATTTTTCTAAATGTATCCTAACGTTGACTTTAGTAAAAGAAAACAAACATGTGAACGGGGATGAAGAAGAAAAAGAAAAACTTGAGTNAGTAGAAGTACTACTTTGTCCTAGCAATTGAAATAGTGAGATCTACTGAGATTTTATGAAGGTATGTGAAAAACGTAGTCTTCTTAATATTACACAATATATGATGCTTCTTTATTATTGCTAATAAATTATAGATGGTAATACTTTCTCTCAAAAAAAATTATCAATCGTTAATGGAGAAAAATAATATCTTTCATCATACCTTTTTTTAGGCAAATTTATAGAGCATATAAAATATCATAATTTTATTTACAAGGATCCAAACATTTAGAAGGATTTTAGAATATAATTCAAAATTATATATAAAATTAGCGGTTATGTATTTGTGTTGCTACTATTGTAATTTATCATTATGTTGTGTTTCATTAAAATAGTTTAAATTATGAATATCCTCATAAAGGACAAAGTACGGTCAAACATAATCAGATATTGAACAAATACAACATAAAGAAGTTTCTGCTAGCTTATAAACAATCATATAAAAATTAAAAAGACTTAAATAGATTAAGTAACCAAATATGCATAGCAATATGTTTATTTTAAAGGATTTAATTATATTATATTTAATCATTCTCATCGCATTATGCTTGAGTTTCTATTATCAATGTTTTAATAACATTACATTATGATGAACTGAATTATATAAATACAATTTATGGACATATTGAATTGACTCTTCATCATATAGAGACTTGTTGATAATTCTTGAATTTAAATAGAAAAATATTTGAAAAAGTTTAAAGAACCAAAATACCCTTTTTGTAACGACCCGACCGGTCGATTTGCTTTTTAGAATCCCGTTCCCCTAAATAAAGCCTCCCGTACTTGCTTTAACTAATTTATGACTTGCGGGGGTGATTGGTTCGGGGATTGGAAGGGTTTTGAGTAAAAATATGCCCATTTGCTTCTTTAAGATTTCTTAAAAAGACCAAGTTTGACTTCGGTCAACATTTTGGGAAAATGGGCCCGGATTCGTGATTGGGCAATTTTTGAGGGTCCGTGGGAAAATATGGGACCTGGACGTGTGTCCGGAATCGAAGGTCCCTAGCCCGAGTAATGAATTTTTATCTAAAATTGTTTAATTGAAGCTTTAAAGAATTAAAGAAACTAAGAAATCATTGATTCCCTAGGTATCGGGCTCAGATTTTGGTTCCGAAGCTTGGTACAGGTCCGTAATATCTTTTAAGACTTGCCCGTAAAATTTGGTGCCAATCCGAGTAGTTTAAGGGCGTTTTGACCCGTTAGAGGAGAGTTAAGAACTTGAGGATTCAATAGTTTGATTCATTTGGTTTTAGGGGGTGATATCAAGATTTAGCGTTGTTTTGGGAGTTCCGAGGGTTCGAGTAGGTCCGCCTCGTGATTTCAGACTTGTCGGTATGTTCGGGCGGGGCTCGGGAGCCCCGAGCGTCAAACGAGCGAGGTTCGAGCGAAGTAGAAAAACTTAAAAAGAGCTGGAGGTTTTGCTGCTTCTGTCATAACCGCATCTGCGGTTCTGAGCCGCAGAAGCGGTACCGCAGATGCGGTCAGACCATCGCAGAAGCAAAAAGGGGGAGGCCCAGGGAAAGCCGCAGAAGCGGCCCAGGGACCGCAGAAGCGGTTGCGCTTATGCGATCCCCAGACCGCAGATGCGGTCCAGCCCTTTTAGGCCCAAGCCGTAGAAGCGGCCAAATAACCGCAGAACCGGTTCCGCATATGCGGGCCTCAGACCGCAGAAGCTGTCCAATCCCCTCTTGCCCAGTTACGCAGATGCGGCCCCATCTTCGCAGATGCGGGACCGCAGATGCGGTCCCCTAACCGCATAAGCGGAAATCGCTGGGCAGTGGCCTTCATTTAATTCGAACTCAAACACCATTTTTCATTTTACACTCCACACTTAGGCGATTTGGGGGCTTCCAAAGAGAGGGTTCTAATCACGCTCAACTAAGTCTCACAAAAGACTATGCGGGCGTTGCAAATATAATCTGAGTATTATTGCCCAGAGTCGAACCACAGGGAACTAACCTATCAATCACTACTGTCAGATTTACTAAATTCACACAATCTGTTTTCCCAAACTTTTGATTCACAATGGTTGATTTTCTAACAACTAAAGATTGAAAGTAATTAATAGCTGAAAATTAACTAAACTTGATGTGTAAACAGTAAAAATAAAGTCTAAGGCAATGGTCTCCCCCGTTGGTACTTTCCTTGGTTATCTATGTCCTATAACTATGATTTAGCTATTTCTAACAATCATGAACTCGCCATCTATCATAATTCTTTCTCAATTAATTATAATAATCTACTAGACGCACTTTCTCAAGCTACGCTAGCTACTTGCACAATACGGTTCACTTAGATTGCACCCGGGGTTTCGTTATCTCTAATCCAACCCCTAAACCCTCGGTTATGACTCTCGTCTATACTCCGGGAGTGATGTTGTTCATACAATCACCTAAATATGCACTCTCTGTCAAGAAGATACATAATAAATAGGAACGAATAATTGAGGGCCCTTTCAACTATTCCACAATCAAAACATAGATGAACAATTAGAGATTAACAATCAAATCTAATTATATTGATAAAACAACCAAGTTATTCCCAACGGGTTCCACCAAAATCTTAGATTAAGGTTTTTAGCTACTCATGACAATGGGTAAATCAAAGACTAAAAGATTCATAATCATGAATTGCCAGAAAATAAAGAAGAAAAGAAATAAAGACGTTTTTGGTGATCTCTCACAATTGTTTTTCTTGCCAAAGTACTCTCTAATAATGTTACATGCCTCCTTTGGGCGAGTTCTAGTATTTAAATAGGGTTTTGGACTAAGAATTCCAGAATTTGCACTTCAGTCCCTTAAGTTTCCGTCGCCTGCCGCGGTCCTACCGCGCCCACGCTGGGACCGCGGCCAAATGGCCTCTCTGAATCTCCTCTGACAGCTCACCGCGGTCCTACCGTACCCACGCTGGGATCGCGACAGTTCACCTCTAGGCCTCGTTTGTGTATTTCAAATGGTTCACTCGGCGACATTGATGCGATTGGCTTCTTTTTCTTCCATAAATGATACAAAACCACTCGATAGCCTTCTTCTAATGTATGTAACCTGAAAAACATGAAAAGCACTAATAAGAGCATTTTGCTATCACTTTTACAGTAAAAACTCTACAAGAAAGTGGTTCTTTTGGGGCTTAATCATAGTTCAATTCACCTATTATCAACACCCCACACTTAAAGCTTTGCTCGTCCTTGAGCAATGTAAACCACACTTTTACATTTCAATATATACATTTTTTTAAACTACCATTGCACCATTCAAGTATTTTCCTGATTCCCTTTTTCTACTCCCTTATCACCCCACACTTTGACTTTTACATGATCTTTAACAATTCAAGTGCTTCTAGGAGGCAAAGGGTCAAACAGTCAAGCTATTCAACACATGGATGTAGGTTATTACAAGGTTATCAAAGAAACAAGCTTTATGCTCAAAGGGGTTAACTATGGTGATATGTACAGGTGGATTCATAATTAGACCGGCTACAGAAAGAAATGCCTCAATCATCTCTAAGACCAAACAACTTCTATTTCGCTTTGCAAACACACTGGGAAAGTTCTAGGTATCGCATGCAAGCATAGAATACAGGTATTTCCTCACACACACTTGGCATGAAACTCATTCCGAATTAGTTTGTCAACACACTCACATGAGTGTTCAAGCAAGACAAGGTGTGCATAATTAAGACGTAATTTACGAGTCTACAAACGAGCCTAGACGTCGCACTCTCAAGTTCGTTTAGTTGTTAGCAGGTGTATACATCAAAAGGGCGGATTCCTGCCCTTACCCCTCCTAATCTAAGAGAGTCTTCAGAGTCCTAAAAAAAATCTACCTAACCCGGTTCAAGAAAAAGCCCTTGGAAAAGAACCGTGGTCGAAAGAAAAACCAAGGGGGAATTACTACATTACCTAAAAAGAGAAAAGAAAATAAAATAAATAAAATAAAAAAAAATATCTACATGGACTACTTCTCTCAAGAGTACTGTCCAAGTGGTCCGTCCTCAGGAAGAGTCCTTTACCCCTTAACAACCGGCTTTGACCCTCAAGAGACCCGTCGACAAGTGTCCGTCGTTGGGCCAAGTCAGTTATAAAATTACAACATGTTTAATATGTACAATACAACACATCACAACAACAAGTCTCCCACCCCACACTTATAATCATGGCCTGTCCCCATGTCATACAAAAATAAAGAGCAGTAGGGTAAGAAGACTTCCCTGAGTATCACTCGGAGTCGGAGACCGTGCTGGGGTCCACATGACAAGCTCGTCCCAATGCACGGAACCACACCATCATGTGGTTCTCAGACCTGGCATGGCGCTGAGACATAGCATCCATCCTCACATGCAGGCCATCCACTGAGGTACGAAGGTCCTCGAGCTCTGCCTCCACTGAACGTAGCATAGGTCGGGTGGATTGTGATCTAGAGAGTCCGGCTCCAGTGTGGGGACGCCGGGAAGATCCAGCTCCGTCATATGACCTCCTGGAGGGTGCCATTGGTGCTTGGGCTTCCTCCTCATCATCAATATCTATGGTCGCGGGCGCATCTCTGCCCACGTTGATCCTAGAAGTTTTGAAGGGTATCCTTGCGGGCAATGTTTAGGCAGAGTGGGAACGCCCTTGAGCAGACACAATCTAGTCACCAATGAGGGAAAATAAAACCCCTTAGACGGCAGCGAGGATCAGAGGATCATTTCATCACCAATGAGTCGCGCCGCATCAAAGTCACGCTTTGTGACAAAGCACCATACCAGTAGAGCCCTTAGGTGGTTGACATCGGTAGAGTTGCTTGTGGGCAGGAAGCGGCTGCAAATGATATTGAACCAGCACCTGGCCTCGTGAGTGAAGGACTTGGAGTGGAGGGTGATGTTTTCCTGTATCCAAGTTGGTTGGCCATTCTGGCAGATTGCTTCAATCAAGGTATCCCAATTAACCCCATGAGCGTCGTGGTAATGATCAACATCACCTCTGAATTGGGGCAACTGCAAAACCTGCCGAATCTTAGTAATGGAAGCATCCACCACCTTGCCACGCACAATTACCTCCCGGATAAAATGCTCCGGGCAATTTGCATAGAATTCCCGGACTAGCATTGGATTCGCTGTTTCGGGCTCCTCAAACAAAAATTCCATCTCCCTCCGCCGTATCTCTTCATACATGGCTGGGCTTTCCAAACGGAGGGCAGCCCTATCCACAGGAATCTCCGGGACGAAGGTCTTTGTGGCTTTCGCATGGAATGCATCCTCAGCCCCCGGAGACTGGAACCTAGTTTCATCATATGTGGGCCCCTGGGAAGTACTAGCCGAACCTTTGTGCCTCTTTCGTGCCATAATACCTGCAAAAGACAGGGTAACTATCAAATACATCCTAAACTGGGCCATGAGAATGG